>NC_091985.1:177989505-178149505 GCF_044704955.1 Pristiophorus japonicus
GTTGATTTACAGTAGAGTGTAAGGACAATACACTCTCTCCGCCCCCACCCCCCCCACCTCTCGCTCTCTCTCTCCCTCTCCCTCTCTATGGATATAAAACATTCTCTCTCTACATCTCTATCTGTCTCTCTCTATCTCTGTGTCTATCTCTCGCTCTATGTGTATCTCTCTCTCTCTCTCTCTCTATTTATATATATATCTGTCTCTCTGAATCATTCTTTCTCTTTATCTCTCCCTCTCTCTCACTCTGTCTCTATTTCTCTGTCTCTCTCTCTCTCTCCCTCTCCCTCTGTCTCTCTATCTTTGTATTTCTCTCTCTCTCTATGTCTCTCTAACTCTCACTCTATTTGTATCTCTTTCTCTCTGTATTTCTCTCTCTCACTCTATGTGTATCCCTTTCTCTCTCTGTTTCTCTCTCTCTCTATGTGTGTATCTCACTCTCTACCTCCCTCTCTCTCTGTTTCCCTCTCTCTCTGTCTTTCTCTCTGTGTCTATTTCCCTCTACGTGTATATCTCTCTCTCTCTCTCTTTCTCTCTCTCTCTCTCTCTCACTCACTAACGCTCTCTCTCTAACGATTTGTTTATCTCTTTTGCGGTCTCTCTCTCTCCCTCTCTCTCTACCTCTCTCTCTCTCTCCCTCTCTCTTTGTATCTCTCTCTCTCTCTCGCTCTCTCTCTCACTCTCTCTATGTGTATCTCTCTCTCTGTTTCTCTCTATCTGTCTCTCTCTGGATGTGTATCTCTCTCTCTCAATGTGTATCTCTCTCTGACTCTCTGGCTGTCACTCTCTCTATGTGTACCTCTCTCTCTCTAGCTATCTCTATTTCTCTCTCTCTCTCGCTCTATCTCTCTCTATCTGTATCTCTCTATCTCTCTCTATGGTTATCTCTTTCTCTCTCTGTGTAGCACTCTATCTCTATGTGTATCACTTTTTCTCTCCCTCTCTCACTCTCTCTCGCGCTCTCTCTCTCTGACTCCCTCTCGCTCTCTCTCTCTCTCTTTCTCTGTATCACTCCCTCTATAGCTATTTCTGTCTCTCCGTATCTCCGTCTCTCTCTTTCTCTCTCTCAGTATCTCTCTCTCTCTATATACATATATCTCTCTCACTGTGTATCTATCTCGTTCTCTCTCTCTCTCTCTCTTTCTCTCGATCTCTATCTATCTATCTATCTGTATCACTCCCTCGCTGTCTCTCTCTCTCTCTGTATATCTGTCTTTCTCTCTGTATCTTTCTTGCTATGTGTATCTCTCTCCCTCTCTCTCTGTATATATATATATATATATATTTGTGTGTATCTCTCCCTCTCTTTCTCTCTATGTCTCGCTCTCTCTCTATTTGTATCTCTGTCTCTCTCTCTCTCTCTCACTCTCAGTATCTCTCTCTCTATGTTTATCTCTTTCTCTCTCTGTCTCTCTCTCTATGAGTATCACTCTTTCTCTCTCTCTCTCTCTCCCTCTCTCTCTGTCATGTATGTAATCTTCATGTAACTGTAACCCTCATGTAACAACACTGTATACACGTACGAAATGCACACCTTGACCGCAGGGGGTGAACCTATGGGAGACGCTCCTCACCTGGTCATCCAGGTATATAAAGGGAGGTCCCATGCAGGGTCACCATTCCTTGGTCCTGTGAATAAAGGTACAGGTCACAGAGTGCCCTTGTCTCCAGTATGTGCCTCGTGTTGATGTACAGTAGAGTGTAAGGATATAACACTCTCTCCGCCCCCCCACCCCCCACCACTCGCTCTCTCTCTCCCTCTCCCTCTCTATGGATATAAAACATTCCCTCTCTACATCTCTATCTGTCTCTCTCTATCTCCGTGTCTATCTCTCGTTCTATGTGTATCTCTCTCTCTCACTCTCTCTCTCTATTTATATATATATCTGTCTCTCTCTGAATCATTCTTTCTCTTTATCTCTCCCTCTCTCTCACTCTGTCTCTATTTCTCTGTCTCGCTCTCTCTCCCTCTCCCTCTGTCTCTCTCTCTCTTTGTATTTCTCTCACTCTCTATGTCTCTCTAACTCTCACTCTATTTGTATCTCTTTCTCTCTGTATTTCTCTCTCTCTATCTCTGTATCCCTTTCTCTCTCTGTTTCTCTCTCTCTCTCTCTGTGTGTATCTCACTCTCTACCTCCCTCTCTCTCTGTTTCCCTCTCTCTCTGTCTTTCTCTCTGTGTGTATTTCCCTCTACGTGTATCTGTCTCTCTCTCTTTCTCTCTCTCGCTCTCACTCACTATCTTTCTCTCTATCTATTTGTGTATCTCTCTCTCTGACTCTCTGTCTGTCACTCTCTCTATGTGTACCTCTCTCTCTCTCTCTCTATCTCTCTATTCTCTCTCTCTCTCGTTCTATCTCTCTATCTGTATCTCTCTCTCTATCTCTATGGTTATCTCTTTCTCTCTCTGTGTAGCACTCTATCTCTATGTGTATCACTTTTTCTCTCTCTCTCTCTCACTCTCTCTCGTGCTCTCTCTCTCTGACTCCCTGTCGCTCTCTCTCTCTCTCTCTCTCTGTATCACTCACTTTATATCTATTTCTGTCTCTCCGTATCTCCGTCTCTCTCTTTCTCTCTCTCAGTATCTCTCTCTCTCTCTCTGTATCTCTCTCACTGTGTATCTATCTCGTTCTCTCTCTCTCTCTCTCTTTCTCTCTATCTCTATCTATCTATCGATCTGTATCACTCCCTCGCTATCTCTCTCTCTCTCTCTGTATATCTGTCTCTCTTTTCTCCGTATCATTCTCACTATGTGTATCTCTCTCTCTCTCTACATATATATATATATATATGTGTTTGTCTATCTCTCTCTCTCTCTCTCTCTCTATGTCTCTCTCTCTCTCTATGTGCATCTCTGTCTCTCTCTTACTCTCAGTATCTCTCTCTCTCTATGTGTATCTCTTTCTCTCTCTGTCTCTCTCTGAGTATCACTCTTTCTCTCTCTATGTCTCGCTCTCTCTCTATATGTATCTCTGTCTCTCTCTCTCTCTCTCACTCTCAGTATCTCTCTCTCTCTATGTTTATCTCTTTCTCTCTCTGTCTCTCTCTCTATGAGTATCAGTCTTTCTCTCTCTCTCTCTCCCTCTCTCTCTGTCATGTATCTAATCTTCCTGTAACTGTAAACCTCATGTAACAACACTGTACACTGTATACACCTGAGAAATGCACACCTTGACCACAGGGGGTGAACTTGTGGGAGACGCTCCTCACCTGGTCATCCAGGTATATAAAGGGAGGTCCCATTTAGGGTCATCATTCCTTGGTCCTGTGAATAAAGGTACAGGTCACAGAGTGCCCTTGTCTCCAGTATGTGCCTCGTGTTGATTTACAGTAGAGTGTAAGGACAATACACTCTCTCCGCCCGCCCCCCACCTCTTGCTCTCTCTCTCCCTCTCTATGGATATAAAACATTCTCTCTCTACATCTCTATCTGTCTCTCTCTATCTCCGTGTCTATCTCTCGTTCTATGTGTATCTCTCTCTTTCTCTCTCACTCTTTCTCTCTCTCTCTCTCTATATATATATATATATATATCTTTCTCTCTCTGAATCATTCTTTCTCTTTATCTCTCCCTCTCTCTCACTCTGTCTCCATTTCTCTGTCTCGCTCTCTCTCCCTCTCCCTCTGTCTCTCTCTCTTTGTATCTCTCTCTCTCTCCATGTCTCTCTAACTCTCACTCTATTTGTATCTCTTTCTCTCTGTATTTCTCTCTCTCTCTATGTGTATCCCTTTCTCTCTCTGTTTCTCTCTCTCTCTCTATGTGTGTATCTCACTCTCTACCTCCCTCTCTCTCTGTTTCCCTCTCTCTCTCTCTTTCTCTCTGTGTGTATTTCCCTCTACGTGTATCTCACTCTCTCTCTTTCTCTCTCTCGCTCTCACTCACTATCTCTCTCTCTATCTATTTGTGTGTCTCTCTCTCTCTGACTCTCTGTCTGTCACTCTCTCTATTTGTACCTCTCTCTATCTCTCTATCTCTCTATTTCTCTCTCTCTCGTTCTATCTCTCTATCTGTATCTCTCTCTCTATCTCTATGGTTATCTCTTTCTCTCTCTGTGTAGCACTCTATCTCTATTTGTATCACTTTTTCTCTCTCTCTCTCACTCTCTCTCGCGTGTCTCTCTCTGACTCCCTCTCTCTCTCTGTATCACTCCCTCTATATCTATTTCTCTCTCTCCGTACCTCCGTCTCTCTCTTTCTCTCTCTCTCAGTATCTCTCTCTCTCTCTCTGTATCTCTCTCACTGTGTATCTATCTCGTTCTCTCTCTCTCGCTCTCTTTCTCTCTATCTCTATCTATCTATCTGTATCACTCCGTCGCTATCTCTCTCTCTCTCTCTCTGTATATCTGTCTCTCTTTCTCTCTGTATTTTTCTCTATGTGTATCTCTCTCTCTCTGTATATATATATATATATATATATATATGTGTGTGTGTGTGTGTGTGTATCTCTCTCTCTCTCTCTCTCTCTCTCTCTATGTCTTGCTCTCTCTCTATGTGTATCTCTGTCTCTCTCTCTCTCTCTCTCACTCTCACTATCTCTCTCTCTCTATGTGTATCTCTTTCTCTCTCTGTCTTTCTCTCTATGAGTATCACTCTTTCTCTCTCTCTCTCTCCCTCTCTCTCTGTCATGTATGTAATCTTCATGTAACTGTAACCCTCATGTAACAACGCTGTACACTGTATACACCTAAGAAATGCACACCTTGACCACAGTGGGTGAACTTGTGGGAGACGCTCCTCACCTGGTCATCCAGGTATATGAAGGGAGGTCCCATGCAGGGTCATCACTCCTTGGTCCTGTGAATAAAGGTACAGGTCACAGAGTGCCCTTGTCTCCAGTATGTGCCTTGTGTCGATTTACAGTAGAGTGTAAGGACATAACACTCTCTCCGCCCCCCCCCCCCACACCTCTCGCTCTCTCTCTCCCTCTCCCTCTCTATGGATATAAAACATTCTCTCTCTACATCTCTATCTGTCTCTCTCTATCTCCGTGTCTATCTCTCGTTCTATGTGTATCTCTCTCTCTCTCTCTCACTCTCTCTCTCTATATATATATATATATATATATGTCTCTCTCTGAATCACTCTTTCTCCTTATCTCTCCCCCTCTCTCACTCTGTCTCTATTTCTCTGTCTCGCTCTCTCTCCCTCTCCCTCTGTCTCTCTCTCTTTCTATTTCTCTCTCTCTCTATGTCTCTCTAACTCTCACTCTATTTGTATCTCTTTCTGTCTGTATTTCTCTCTCTCACTCTATGTGTATCCCTTTTTCTCTCTGTTTCTCTCTCTCTCGCTATGTGTGTATCTCACTCTCTACCTCCCTCTCTCTCTGTTTCCCTCTATCTCTGTCTTTCTCTGTGTGTGTATTTCCCTCTACGTGTATCTCTCTCTCTCTCTTTCTCTCTCTCTCTCTCTCTCACTCACTATCTCTCTCTCTCTACCTATTTGTTTATCTCTCTTGCAGTGTCTCTCTCTCCCTCTTTCTCTCCCCCTCTCTCTCTCTACCTCTCTCTCTCTCCCTCTCTCTATGTATCTCTCTCCCTCTCTCTCTCTCACTCTCTCTCTGTGTTCTCTCTCTCTGTTTCTCTCTATCTGTCTCTCTCTGGATGTGTATCTCTCTCTCTCTCAATGTGTATCTCTCTCTGACTCTCTGTCTGTCACTCTCTCTATGTGTACCTCTCTCTCTCTCTATCTATCTCTCTATTTCTCTCTCTCTCTCTCGCTCTATCTCTCTCTATCTGTATCTCTCTATCTCTCTCTATGGTTATCTCTTTCTCTCTCTGTGTAGCACTCTCTCTCTATCTGTATCTCTTTTGCTCTCTCTCTCACTCTCTCTCGCTCTGACTCCCTCTCTCTCTCTCTCTCTCTCTGTGTATCACTCCCTCTATATCTATTTCTGTCTCTCCGTATCTCCATCTCTCTCTTTCTCTCTCTCTCAGTATCTCTCTCTCTCTCTCTATCTCTCTCTCGCTGTGTATCTATCTCGTTCTCTCTCTCTCTCTTTCTCTCTATCTCTATCTATCTATCTATCTATCTATCTATCTATCTATCTATCTATCTATCTATCTATCTATCTATCTATCTATCTATCTGTATCTCTGTCTCTCTTTCTCTTTGTATCTTTCTCGCTATGTGAATCTCTCTCTCTCTGTCTCTCTGTCTCTCTATGTGTATCACTTTTTCTTTCTCTCTCTCTCCCTCTCTCTCACGCTCTGTCTCTCTCTCTGACTCTCTCTCTCGCTCTCTCTCTGTATCACTCCCTCTCTATCTCTGTCTCTCCGTATCTCTGTCTCTCTGTCTCTCTCTCTCTCTCTCTCTGTCTCTCTCTCTCTTTTTTCACTCCCTCTCTATCTCTGTCTGTCTCTCTCTCTGTCTCTCTCTCTCTCTCTCTCTCTGTCTCTCTGTCTCTCACTCTGTATCTATATCTCTCTCTATGCATATCTCTCTCTCTATGTGTATCTCTCTCTCTGTATGTCTCTCTCTCTCTGTTTATCTCTCTCTCTGTATCCCTTTCTTTCTCTGCATCTCTCGCTCTATCTCTCTCTCTCGCTCTCTCTCTTTCTCTCTATCTGTATCACTCCATCTATCTCTCTCTCTCTCTATCTGTATCACTCCCTCTATCTCTCTCTCTCTCTCTCTCCCTCTCTCTCTCCATCTCTAGCACTCTCTCGCTCTCTCTGTGTATCTCTCTCTATCTCGCTGTGTATCTCTCTCCCTCTCTCTCTGTATCTCCCTCTGTCTCTCTCCCTATATCTATTTATCTCACTCTCTCTCTCCCCCTCTCTCTCTCTCTGTATCTCTCTCTCTCTGCCTCTCTCTATTTAATGTGTAACATTCTCTCTCTCTCTCTCTATCTCTCTCTCTCTGTATCTGTCTCTCCCTCTCCGTGTATCTGTCTCATTATGTGTATCTCTCTCTGTATCTCTCATTCTGTGTTTATCTCTCTCTCTATGTGTGTATCTCTCCCTCTCTCTCTCTGTCTCTCTCTCTCTCTCTCTCTGTCTCTCTCTCTCTCACTCTCTCTCTCTCTCTCTCTCTCTCTTCTCTGTATCTCTTTCCCTCTCAGTCCCTCGCTCTTTGTATCTTTCTCTATGTACCTCTCTCCCCCACTCTATCTCTCTCTCGCTCTCTTTCTCTCTCTCTCGCTATATGTGTGTGTGTGTGTATCTCTCTCTGTCTCTTTCTCTCTGTATTTCTCTCTCTCTTTGTCTATTTTTACCTCTCTCTCTTTGTGTATCTGTTTCTCCCTCTGTGTATCATTCTCTCTCTATGTGTATCTCTTTCCCTCTCTCTGTCTGTCTCTCTCTATGTTTATCTCTCTCTCTCTCACGTGCTCTCTCTCCGTTTCTCTCTCTCTCTTTTTCTCTCTCTCTTTATATATCTCTCTCTATGTGTATCTCTCTATCTCTGTATCTCACTCTCTCTCTCTCTCTGTATCATTATTTTTCTTTATCTCTCCCTCTTTCTCTCTCTCTCTCTGTATTTCTCTCACTCTCTCTCTCTCTCTCTATTTCTCTTTTTTATGTCTCTATCTCTCACTGTATGTGAATGTCTTGCTCTCTGTATCTCTCTCTCTATGTGTATCTATTTCTCTCTCTCTGTTTCTCTCTCTCACTCTCTCTCTCTGTATATCCCTCTCTACATCTCGCTCTCTCTGATTCCCTCTCTCTCTGTCGTTCTCTCTGTGTGTATCTCCCTCTACGCGTATCTCTCTCTCTTTCTCTCTTTCTCTCTCTGTCTCTCTCTCTCTCTCTCTGACTCCCCCTCTCTCTCTCTCTCTCTGTATCACTCCCTCTATATCTATTTCTGTCTCTCCGTACCTCCGTCTCTCTTTTTCTCTCTTTCTCAATATCTCTCTCTCTCTCTCTCTGTATCTCTCTCACTGTGTATCTATCTCGTTCTCTCTCTCTCTCTCTATATATATATATATATATATATATATATATCAGTCTCTCTCTGAATCATTCTTTCTCTTTATCTCTCCCCCTCTCTCACTCTGTCTCTATTTCTCTGTCTCGCTCTCTCTCCCTCTCCCTCTGTCTCTCTCTCTTTCTATTTCTCTCTCTCTCTATGTCTCTCTAACTCACTCTATTTGTATCTCTTTCTGTCTGTATTTCTCTCTCTCACTCTATGTGTATCCCTTTCTCTCTCTGTTTCTCTCTCTCTCTCTATATATGTATCTCACTCTCTACCTCACTCTCTCTCTGTTTCCCTCTCTCTCTGTCTTTCTCTCTGTGTGTATTTCCCTCTACGTGTATCTCTCTCTCTCTCTCTTTCTTTCTCTCTCTCTCTCTCTCTCTCTCACTCACTATCTCTCTCTCTCTATCTATTTGTTTTTCTCTCTTGCGGTGTCTCTCTCTCCCTCTCTCTCTCACTCTCTCTCTGTGTTCTCTCTCTCTGTTTCTCTCTATCTATCTCTCTCTGGATGTGTATCTCTCTCTCTCAATGTGTATCTCTCTCTGACTCTCTGTCTGTCACTCTCTCTATGTGTACCTCTCTCTCTCTCTATCTATCGCTCTATTTCTCTCTCTCTCTCTCTCGCTCTATCTCTCTCTATCTGTATCTCTCTATCTCTCTCTATGGTTATCTCTTTCTCTCTCTGTGTAGCACTCTCTCTCTATCTGTAACTCTTTTGCTCTCTCTCTCTCACTCTCACGCGCTCTGACTCCCTCTCGCTCTCTCTCTCTCTCAGTATCTCTCTCTCTCTCTCTCTCTATCTCTCTCTCGCTGTGTATCTATCTCGTTCTCTCTCTCTCTTTCTCTCTATCTCTATCTATCTATCTATCTGTCTATCTATCTATCTATCTATCTATCTATCTATCTATCTATCTGTATCTCTGTCTCTCTTTCTCTCTGTATCTTTCTCGCTATGTGTATCTCTCTCTCTCTCTCTGTCTCACTGTCTCTCTATGTGTATCACTTTTTCTTTCTCTCTCTCTCCCTCTCTCTCACTCTCTGTCTCTCTCTCTGACTCTCTCTCTCGCTCTCTCTCTGTATCACTCCCTCTCTATCTCTGTCTCTCCGTATCTCTGTCTCTCTGTCTCTCTCTCTCTTTTTTCACTCCCTCTCTATCTCTGTCTGTCTCTCTCTCTCTCTCTCTCTCTCTCTCTCTCTATCTGTACCTCTGTCTCTCTGTCTCTCACTCTGTATCTATATCTCTCTCTATGCGTATCTCTCTCTCTATGTGTATCTCTCTCTCTGTATATATCTCTCTCTGTTTATCTCTCTCTCTGTATCGCTTTCTCTCTCTGTATCTCTCTCTCTATCTCTATCTCTCTCACTCTCTCTCTCTCTCTATCTGTATCACTCTCTCTATCTCTCTCTCTCTATCTATATCACTCCCTCTATCTCTCTCTCTCTCTCCATCTCTAGCACTCTCTCGCTATCTCTGTGTATCTCTCTCTATCTCGCTGTGTATCTCTCTCTCCCTCTCTCTCTGTATCTCTCTCTGTCTCTCTCTCCCTGTATCTATTTATCTCACTCTCTCTCTCCCTCTCTCTCTCTCTGTATTTCTCTCACTCTCTCTCTCTCTCTCTCTCTATTTCTCTTTTTATGTCTCTATCTCTCATTGTATGTGAATCTCCTGCTCTCTGTATCTCTCTCTCTCTCTATGTGTATCTATTTCTCTCTCTCTGTTTCTCTCTCTCACTCTCTCTCTCTCTGTATATCCCTCTCTACATCTCGCTCTCTCTGTTTCCCTCTCTCTCTGTCGTTCTCTCTGTGTGTATCTCCATCTACGCGTATCTCTCTCTCTTTCTCTCTCTGTCTCTCTCTCTCTCTCTCTCTCTCATCTCTCTCTCTCTCTCTCTCTCTCTCCCTCTCTCTCTCCCTCTCTCTATGTACTCTCTCCCTCTCTCTCTCTCTCTCTCTCTCTCTGTATCTCTCTCTCTGTTTCTCTCTATCTGTCTCTCTCTGGATATGTATCTCTCTCTCTCAATGTGTATTTCTCTCTCTGACTCTCTTCTGTCACTCTCTCTATGTGTACCTCTCTCTCTCTCTCTCTATCTCTCTATTTCTCTTGCTCTCTCTCTCTCGTTCTATCTCTCTATCTGTATCTCTCTCTCTATCTCTATGGTTATCTCTTTCTCTCTGTGTAGCACTCTATCTCTATGTGTATTACTTTTTCTCTCTCTCTCTCACTCTCTCTAGCGCTCTCTCTCTCTGACTCCCTCTCGCTCTCTCTCTCTCTCTCTGTATCACTCCCTCTATATCTATTTCTGTCTCTCCGTACCTCCGTCTCTCTTTTTCTCTCTCTCTCAATATCTCTCTCTCTCTCTCTCTGTATCTCTCTCACTGTGTATCTATCTCGTTCTCTCTCTCTCTCTCTCTCTTTCTCTCTATCTCTATCTATCTATCTATCAGTATCACTCCCTCGCTCTCTGTCTCTCTGTATATCTGTCTCTCTTTCTCTCTGTATCATTTCTCGCTATGTGTATCTCTCTCTATATAGATATATATGTGTGTATTTCTCTATCTCTCTCTATGTCTCGCTCTCTCTCTATGTGTATATCTGTCTCGCTCTCTCTCTCTCTCTCGCTCTCAGTATCTCTCTCTCTCTCTCTATGTATCTCTTTCTCTCTCTGTCTCTCTCTCTATGAATATCACTCTTTCTCTCTCTCTCTCTCTCTCTGTCATGTATGTAATCTTCATGTAACTGTAACCCTCATGTAACAACACTGTACACTGTATAAACCTAAGAAATGCATATCTTGACCACAGGGGGTGAACTTATGAGAGACGCTCCTCACCTGGTCATCCAGGTAAATAAAGGGAGGTCCCATTTAGGGTCACCATTCCTTGGTCCTGTGAATAAAGGTACAGGTCACAGAGTGCCCTTTTCTCCAGTATGTGCCTCGTGTTGATTTACAGTAGAGTGTAAGGACATAACACTCTCTCCGCCCCCCCCACACCTCTCGCTCTCTCTCTCCCTCTCCCTCTCTATGGATATAAAACATTCTCTCTCTACATCTCTATCTGTCTCTCTCTACATCTCTATCTGTCTCTCTCTATCTTCGTGTCTATCTCTCGTTCTATGTGTATCTCTCTCTCTCACTCTCTCTCACTCTCTCTCTCTATTTATATATATATCTGTCTCTCTCTTAATCATTCTTTCTCTTTATCTCTCCCTCTCTCTCACTCTCTCTCTATTTCTCTGTCTCGCTCTCTCCCTCTCCCTCTCCCTCTCTCTCTTTGTATTTCTCTCTCGCTCTATGTCTCTCTAACTCACTCTATTTGTATATCTTTCTCTCTGTATTTCTCTCTCTCTTTCTATGTGTATCCCTTTCTCACTCTGTTTCTCTCTCTCTCTCTATGTGTGTATCTCACTCTCTACCTCCCTCTCTCTTGTTTCCCTCTCTCTCTGTCTTTCTCTCTGTGTGTATTTCCCTCTCCGTGTATCTCACTCTCTCTCTCTCTCTCTCTCTCTCTCTCTCTCACTCACTATCTCTCTCTCTATCTATTTGTGTATCTCTCTGATTCTCTGTCTGTCACTCTCTCTATGTGTACCTCTCTCTTTCTCTCTCTCTATCTCTTTTTTCTCTGTCTCTCTCTCGTTCTATCTCTCTATCTGTATCTCTCTCTCTATCTCTATTGTTATCTCTTTCTCACTCTGTGTAGCACTCTATCTCTATGTGTATCACTTTCTCTCTGTCTCTCTCACTCTCTCTCGCGCTCTCTCTCTCTGACTCCCTCTCGCTCTCTCTCTCTCTCTGTATCACTCCCTCTATATCTATTTCTGTCTCTCCGTACATCCGTCTCTCTCTTTCTCTCTCTCTCTCTCTGTATCTCTCTCACTGTGTATCTATCTCGTTCTCTCTCTTTCTCTCTCTCTTTCTCTCTATCTCTATCTATCTATCTATCTATCTATCTATCTATCTGTATCACTCCCTCGCTATCTCTCTCTCTCTCTCTCTGTATATCTGTCTCTCTTTCTCTCTGTATCTTTCTCGCTATGTGTATCTCTCTCTCTCTATATATATATATATATATATGCGTGTGTGTGTATCTCTCTCTATCTCTCTCTCTCTCTCTATGTCTCGCTCTCTCTCTATGTGTATCTCTGTCTCTCTCTTACTCTCAGTATCTCTCTCTCTCTATGTGTATCTCTTTCTCTCTCTGTCTCTCTCTCTATGAGTATCACTCTTTCTCTCTCTCTCTCTCCCTCTCTCTCTATCATGTATGTAATCTTCATGTAACTGTAACCCTCATGTTACAACACTGTACACTGTGTACATCTAAGAAATGCACACCTTGACCACAGGGGGTGAACTTGTGGGAGACGCTCCTCACCTGGTCATCCAGGTATATAAAGGGAGGTCCCATGCAGGGTCATCACTCCTTGGTCCTGTGAATAAAGGTACAGGTCACAGAGTGCCCTTGTCTCCAGTATGTGCCTCGTGTTGATTTACAGTAGAGTGTAAGGACATAACACTCTCTCCGCCCCCCCCCCCCCACCTCTCGCGCTCTCTCTCCCTCTCTATGGATATAAAACATTCTCTCTCTACATCTCTATCTGTCTCTCTCTGTCTCCGTGTCTATCTCTC
The DNA here is from genome assembly GCF_044704955.1 of Pristiophorus japonicus. Taxonomy (NCBI): domain Eukaryota; kingdom Metazoa; phylum Chordata; class Chondrichthyes; family Pristiophoridae; genus Pristiophorus; species Pristiophorus japonicus. Next base: position 178,002,040 of record NC_091985.1, read on the forward strand.
GTTCCATGTGTATCTCTCTCTCTCTCTCTCTCTCTCTCTCTCTCTCTATATATATATATATATATATATATATATCTGTCCTCTGAATCATTCTTTCTCTTTATCTCTCCCTCTCTCTCACTCTGTCTCTATTTCTCTGTCTCGTTCTCTCTCCCTCTCCCTCTGTCTCTCTCTCTTTGTATTTCTCTCTCTCTCTATGTCTCTCTAACTCTCACTCTATTTGTATCTCTTTCTCTCTGTATTTCTCTCTCTCGCTATGTGTATCCCTTTCTCTCTCTGTTTCTCTCTCTTTCTCTATGTGTGTATCTCACTCTCTACCTCCCTCTCACTCTGTTTCCCTCTCTCTCTGTCTTTCTCTCTGTGTGTATTTCCCTCTGCGTGTATTTCTCTCTCTCTCTTTCTCTCTCTGTCTCTCACTATCTCTCTCTCTATCTATTTGTGTATCTCTCTCGCTGTGTCTCTCTCTCTCTCTCTCTCTCTCTCTACCAATCTCTCTCATAGAAACATAGATACATAGAAAATAGGTGCAGGAGCAGGCCATTCAGCCCTTCTAGCCTGCACCGCCATTCAATGAGTTCATGGCTGAACATGAAACTTCAGTATCCACTTCCTGCTTTCACGCCATACCCCTTGATCCCCCGAGTAGTAAGGACTTCATCTAACTCCCTTTTGAATATATTTAGTGAATTGGCCTCAACTACTTTCTGTGGTAGAGAATTCCACAGGTTCACCACTCTCTGGGTGAAGAAGTTTCTCCTTATCTCGGTCCTAAATGGCTTACCCCTTATCCTTAGACTGTGATCCCTGGTTCTGGACTTCCCCAACATTGGGAACATTCTTCCTGCATCCAACCTGTCCAAATCCGTCAGAATTTTAAACGTTTCTATGAGGTCCCCTCTCACTCTTCTGAACTCCAGTGAATACAAGCCCAGTTGATCCAGTCTTTCTTGATAGGTCAGTCCCACCATCCCGGGAATCAGTCTGGTGAATCTTCGCTGCACTCCCTCAATAGCAAGAATGTCCTTCCTCAAGTTAGGAGACCAAAACTGTACACAATTCCAGGTGTGGCCTCACCAAGGCCCTGTACAACTGTAGCAACACCTCCCTGCCCCTGTACTCAAATCCCCTCGCTATGAAGGCCAACGTGCCATTTGCTTTCTTAACCGCCTGCTGTACCTGCATGCCAACCTTCAATGACTGATGTACCATGACACCCAGGTCTCGTTGCACCTTCCCTTTTCCTAATCTGTCACCATTCAGATAATAGTCTGTCTCTCTGTTTTTACCACCAAAGTGGATAACCTCACATTTATCCACATTATACTTCATCTGCCACGCATGTGCCCACTCACCTAACCTATCCAAGTCACTCTGTAGCCTCATAGCATCCTCCTCGCAGCTCACACTGCCACCCAACTTAGTGTCATCCGCAAATTTGGAGATACTACATTTAATCCCCTCGTCTAAATCATTAATGTACAATGTAAACAGCTGGGGCCCCAGCACAGAACCCTGCGGTACCCCACTAGTCACTGCCTGCCATTCCGAAAAGTACCCATTTACTGCTACTCTTTGCTTCCTGTCTGACAACCAGTTCTCAATCCACGTCAGCACACTACCCCCAATCCCATGTGCTTTAACTTTGCACATTAATCTCCTGTGTGGGACCTTGTCGAAAGCCTTCTGAAAGTCCAAATATACCACATCAACTGGTACTCCTTTGTCCACTTTATTGGAAACATCCTCAAAAAATTCCAGAAGATTTGTCAAGCATGATCTCCCTTTCACAAATCCATGCTGACTTGGACCTATCATGTCACCATTTTCCAAATGCGCTGCTATGACATCCTTAATAATTGATTCCATCATTTTACCCACTACTGAGGTCAGGCTGACCGGTCTATAATTCCCTGCTTTCTCTCTCCCTCCTTTTTTAAAAAGTGGGGTTACATTGGCTACCCTCCACTCGATAGGAACTGATCCAGAGTCAATGGAATGTTGGAAAATGACTGTCAATGCATCCGCTATTTCCAAGGCCACCTCCTTAAGTACTCTGGGATGCAGTCCATCAGGCCCTGGGGATTTATCGGCCTTCAATCCCATCAATTTCCCCAACACAATTTCCCGACTAATAAAGATTTCCCTCAGTTCCTCCTCCTTAATAGACCCTCTGACCACTTTTATATCCGGAAGGTTGTTTGTGTCCTCCTTAGTGAATACTGAACCAAAGTACTTGTTCAATTGGTCTGCCATTTCTTTGTTCCCTGTTATGACTTCCCCTGATTCTGACTGCAGGGGACCTACGTTTGTCTTTACTAACCTTTTTCTCTTTACATACCTATAGAAACTTTTGCAATCCGCCTTAATGTTCCCTGCAAGCTTCTTCTCGTACTCCATTTTCCCTGCCCTAATCAAACCCTTTGTCCTCCTCTGCTGAGTTCTAAATTTCTCCCAGTCCCCAAGTTCGCTGCTATTTCTGGCCAATTTGTATGCCATTTCCTTGGCTTTAATACTATCCCTGATTTCCCTAGATAGCCACGGTTGAGCTACCTTCCCTTTTTTATTTTTACGCCAGACAGGAATGTACAATTGTTGTAATTCATCCATGCGGTCTCTAAATGTCTGCCATTGCCCATCCACAGTCAACCCCTTAAGTATCATTAGCCAATCTATCTTAGCCAATTCATGCCTCATACCTTCAAAGTTACCCTTCTTTAAGTTCTGGACCATGGTCTCTGAATTAACTGTTTCATTCTCCATCCTAATGCAGAATTCCACCATATTATGGTCACTCTTCCCCAAGGGGCCTCGCACAATGAGATTGCTAATTAATCCTCTCTCATTACACAACACCCAGTCTAAGATGGCCTCCCCCCTAGTTGGTTCCTCGACATATTGGTCTAGAAAACCATCCCTTATGCATTCCAGGAAATCCTCCTCCACCGTATTGCTTCCAGTTTGGCTGGCCCAATCTATGTGCATATTAAAGTCACCCATTATAACTGCAGCACCTTTATTGCATGCACTCCTAATTTCCTGTTTGATGCCCTCCCCAACATCACTACTACTGTTTGGAGGTCTGTACACAACTCCCACTAACGATTTTTGCCCTTTAGTGTTCTGCAGCTCTACCTATATAGATTCCACATCATCCAAGCTAATGTCTTTCCTAACTATTGCATTAATCTCCTCTTTAACCAGCAATGCTACCCCACCTCCTTTTCCTTTTATTCTATCCTTCCTGAATGTTGAATACCCCTGGATGTTGAATTCCCAGCCCTGATCATCCTGGAGCCACGTCTCCGTAATCCCAATCACATCATATTTGTTAACATCTATTTGCAGTTAATTCATCCACTTTATTGCGGATACTCCTTGCATTAAGACACAAAGCCTTCAGGCTTGCTTTTTTAACACCCTTTGTCCTTCTAGAATTTTGCTGTACAGTGGCCCTTTTTGTTCTTTGCCTTGGGTTTCTCTGCCCTCCACTTTTCCTCATCTCCTTTCTGTCTTTTGCTTTTGCCTCATTTTTGTCTCCCTCTGTCTCCCTGTATAGGTTCCCATCCCCCTGCAATATTAGTTTAACTCCTCCCCAACAGCACTAGCAAACACTCCCCCTAGGACATTGGTTCCGGACCTGCCCAGGTGCAGACCGTCCGGTTTTTACTGGTCCCACCTCCCCCAGAACCGGTTCCAATGCCCCAAGAATTTGAATCCCTCCCTGCTGCACCACTGCTCAAGCCATGTATTAATCTGCGCTATCCTGCGATTCCTACTCTGACTAGCACGTGGCACTGGTAGCAATCCCGAGATTACTACTTTTGAGGTCCTACTTTTTAATTTAGCTCCTAGCTCCTTAAATTCTTTTCGTAGGACCTCATCCCTTTTTTTACCTATGTCGTTGGTACCAATGTGCACCACGACAACTGGCTGTTCTCCCTCCCATTTCAGAATGTCCTGCACCCGCTCCGAGACATCCTTGACCCTTGCACCAGGGAGGCAACATACCATCCTGGAGTCTCGGTTGCGTCCGCAGAAACGCCTATCTATTCCCCTCACCATCGAATCCCCTATCACTATCACGCTCCCACTCTTTTTCCTGCCCTCCTTTGCAGCAGAGCCACCTATGGTGCCATGAACTTGGCTGCTGCTGCCCTCCCCTGATGAGTCATCCTCCCCAACAGTACTCAAAGCAGTGTATCTGTTTTGCAGGGGGATGACCACAGGGGACCCCTGCACTATCTTTCTTGCACTGCTCTTCCTGCTGGTCTTCCATTCCCTATCTGGCTGTGGACCCTTCTCCTGCGGTAAGACCAACTCACTACACGTGATACTCACGTCATTCTCAGCATCGTGGATGCTCCAGAGTGAATCCACCCTCAGCTCCAATTCCGCAACGCGGACCGTCAAGAGCTCGAGGCGGACACACTTCCCACACACGTAGCGCCCAGGGACACCGGAAGTGTCCCCGAGTTCCCACATGGTACAGGAGGAGCATATCACGTGACCGAGCTCTCCTGCCATGCCTTAACCTTAGATACCCTTAAATTGGTAATAACAATAAAAATAAAAGAAAAGCTACTCACCAATCACCAGCCAATCACTTACCCCATTGGCTGTGACGTCACTTTTTGATTACTTTCTACTTCTATTTTGCTTTCTCTCCCGCTGTAGCTGCACCGGTACGCCTTTTATAGGCCGCTCCGACACTGCTCCCGCCTCTCCCCAACTGCCGCTGGCTCTCGAGATCCCGCTGGGCCTTTTATCGGCCGCTCCCCTCTCACCAACTGCCGCTGGCTCTCGATCTCCCGCTGGGCTTTTGATAGGCCGCTCCCCTCTCACCAACTGCCGCTGGCTCTCGATCTCCCGCTGGGCTTTTGATAGGCCGCTCCCCTCTCACCAACTGCCGCTGGCTCTCGATCTCCCGCTGGGCTTTTGATAGGTCGCTCCCCTCTCACCAACTGCCGCTGGCTCTCGAGCTCCCGCTGGGCCTTTTATAGGCCGCTCCCCTCTCACCAACTGCCGCTGGCTCTCGATCTCCCGCTGGGCTTTTGATAGGCCGCTCCCCTCTCACCAACTGCCGCTGGCTCTCGATCTCCCGCTGGGCTTTTGATAGGTCGCTCCCCTCTCACCAACTGCCGCTGGCTCTCCATCTCCCGCTGGGCTTTTGATAGGTCGCTCCCCTCTCACCAACTGCCGCTGGCTCTCGATCTCCCGCTGGGCATTTGATAGGTCGCTCCCCTCTCACCAACTGCCGCTGGCTCTCGATCTCCCGCTGGGCTTTTGATAGGTCGCACCCCTCTCACCACCTCTCTCTCCCTCTCTCTATGTATCTCTCTCCCTCTCTCTCTCTCACTCTCTCTCTGTGTATCTCTCACTCTGTTTCTCTCTATCTGTCTCTCTCTGGATGTGTATCTCTCTCTCTCAATGTGTATCTCTCTCTGACTCTCTGTCTGTCACTCTCTCTATGTGTACCTCTCTCTCTCTCTCTCTCTCTCTCTATCTCTCTATTTCTTTCTCTCTCTCGGTCTATTTCTCTCTATCTGTATCTCTCTATCTCTCTCTATGGTTATGTCTTTTTCTCTCTGTGTAACACTCTCTCTCTATCTGTATCTCTTTTTCTCTCTCTCTCACTCTCTCTCGCTCTGTTTATCTCTGACTCCCTCTCGCTCTCTCTCTCTCTCTCTCTGTATCACTCCCTCTATATCTATTTCTGTCTCTCCGTATCTCAGTCTCTCTCTTTCTCTCTCTCTCAGTATCTCTCTCTGTATCTCTCTCGCTGTGTATCTATCTCGTTCTCTCTCTCTCTCTCTCTCTCTCTTTCTCTCTATCTCTATCTATCTATCTATCTATCTATCTATCTATCTATCTATCTGTATCTCTGTCTCTCTTTCTCTCTGTATCTTTCTCGCTATGTGTATCTCTCTCTCTCTCTATCTATCTATATATATATATATATATATATATGTGTGTATCTCTCTCTCTATCTCTCTGTCTCTCTATGTGTATCACTCTTTCTTTCTCTCTCTCTCTCTCCCTCTCTCTCCCTCTCTCTCTCGCTCTCTCTCTGTATCACTCCCTCTCTATATCTCTGTCTCTCTGTCTCTCTCTCTCTGTCTCTGTCTCTCTCTCTTTTTTCACTCCCGCTCTATCTCTGTCTGTCTGTCTGTCTGTCTCTCTCTCTCTCTATCTGTACCTCTGTCTCTCTTTCTCTCACTCTGTATCTATATCTCTCTCTACACGTATCTCTCTCTCTATGTGTATCTCTCGCTCTCTGTATCTCTCTCTCTCTCTCTGTTTATCTCTCTCTCTGTATCGCTTTCTCTCTGTGTATCTCTCTCTCTCTCTGCCTCTCTCTCTCTCTATCTATCTATCTCTTTCTATCTCTCTCTCTTTCTATCTGTATCACCCCCTCTATCTCTCTCTCTCTCTCTCTCCCTCTCTAGCACTCTCTCGCTCTCTCTGTGTATCTCTCTCTATCTCGCTGTGTATCTCTCTCTCCCTCTCTCTCTGTATCTCCCTCTGTCTCTCTCTCCCTGTATCTATTTATCTCACTCTCTCTCTCCCTCTCTCTCTCTCTGTATCTCTCCCTCTGTATCTCTCTCTCTCGCTGCCTCTCTCTATCTAACGTGTAACACTCTCTCTCTCTGTCTCTCTCTCTCTATCTCTCTCTCTCTGTATCTGTCTCTCCCTCTCCATGTATCTGTCTCGTTATGTGTATCTCTCTCTGTATCTCTCATTCTGTGTTTATCTCTCTCTCTCTCTATCTCTCTCTCTCTCCCACTCTCTCTCTATGTGTGTATCTCTCTCTCTCTCTCTCTCTCGCTGTGTCTCTCTCAATCTCTGTATATGTGCATATCTCTCTCTCTCTTTCTCTGTATCTCTCTCTTTCTCTATGTGTATCTCTCTGTCTCTCTGTCTCTCTGTCTCTCTCACTCACTCTCTCTCCACTCTCTCTCTCTCTGTATCTCTATCTCTGTCTCTCTGTATCTCTCTTTCTCTTTCTCTCTCTTTCTATGTGGAGCTCTCTCTCTTTCTCTCTCTCTCTCTCTCTCTCTCTCTCCCTCCCTCTCTCCGTCTCTCTGTGTATCTCTCTCTATCTCGCCGTGTATCTCTCTCTCTCTCTGTCATGTATTCAACCATCATTGTAACCCATGTATAAACTGACCGTAGTTGTGCACTGTGAGAACAATGACCACTAGGTGGTGAACTTGTGGGAGCCACTCCTAGCCTGGACTTTCAGGTATAAAAGGGGAAGCTCCACCCACCTTGACTGCGAGTGAATAAAGGTTACTGGTCACAGGGTGACCTTCTCTCAAGAATGGGCCTCGGGTGCATTTATACTGTATAGCAAGGACGTATTCTTGGCGACGGGAAACTGGGATTTAAACCACATGAGCATGGCCACCAGCAGCACAGACGAGAGGTACTGTGTTGGTGATGATTGGGATGATTGTTTTGAGAGACTACAGCAAAGTTTCGTCACGAAGGAATGGTTGGGACAGGATTCGGCCGACAAATGCAGGGCTCATCTCCTGATGGTTTGTGGATCCAGGACATACTCCCTGATGAAGGACCTTCTAGTGCCACAGAAGCCGGTGGACAAGGCGTTTGAAGAGCTCAGTAATTTAATCGGGGAACACCTTAAAGTGGTGAGCAGCATGCACATGGCGAGACACCGGTTTACAAGCACCAGCGGCGAGAAGGGCAAAGCCTTCCAGACTTCGTGGCAGACCTCTGGTGACTGGCGAGCCTATGTAAGTTCCCAGATGCATGCAGAGCGGAGATGATGCGAGTCTTTTTTATTGAGGGCATCGGGCACGCTGGGGTTTTCAGGAAACTGATTGAGACCAAAGACTTGACCCTGGAAATGGCGGCCTTGATGGCCCAGACTTTTAGCTCAGGGGAGGAAGAGACCAGAATGATGTTTGACAAAAATCTGGCTCAAATGCAGCAAATGGACAGGGAGTCAACATTGTTAAAGCGGCACACAGTTCTCCAGGCAGACAAGGCAATCGGACATGCCCCAACATGCAGTCGAACCCAGAGGGGTAATTCATCAGAGACAATGGATAGCTGAATGGTGATTCATGTCATCGCAAGGGACAATGCGGCCAGTAATGGGGCCTGCAACACCTGTTAATGGTGTGCTTCAGGACTGTTACAGAGATAGTCAGAGACGATCCACTGGTAATGGACCTTTTGTTTCCAACAACGGCTCATGTTGGAGGTGTGGAGGCACACACCCAGCCAGAGTTTACAGGTATCAGCAATATATCTGCAGAAATTGTAACATCAGCGATCACTTGGCCCGCATGTGCAGGAAGCCTGCAGCCAGGCTCATGTATGAGGAAGACGGGCCCGATGTAAGCCTTACAAGGCCAAATGAACACTGGGGGAAATCGCTGGAAGCTGAAGTTCAGCGAGTTCATGTGGAGCACATATACAGTTCTTACACCAGGACACCACCCATAATGATGAAAGTGTTCCTTAATGGCATCCCAGTGTCAATGGAGCTAGACATGGGGACCAGCCAGTCCCTGTTGAGTATCAAACAGTTCGAAAAGTTGTGGGCGTCCAAGTTCAGGAGGTCAAAATTATCGCCGATTGACGCACAGCTACGGACATACAAAAAGGAGATCATTCCAGTGCTAGGCAGCGCCACGGTAGTTGTGACCCACAAAGATTCGGTGAACAGGTTGCCACTCTGTATTGTCCTGGGGGACGGAGAAGTTGGCTTGCTGTCATGAACTGGAAATGGGGCGATGTCAATGCAAGTTCTTCTGTAGCGCGAGTATTATGCTCACAGGTCCTGGTCAAATTTGATTTACTATTTCAACCTGGAATTGGCACTTTCATGGGGACCAAGGTAGTGATTCACATAAACTCGGATGCCAGGCCAGTACACCACAAGGCCAGAGCAGTGCCGTACGTGATGCGGAAAAAGATAGAAGGCGAATTGGACCGCATGCTGAGGTAAGGCATCATCTCGCCAGTCAGATTCAGTTATTGGGCGAGCTCGATTGTGCCGTTACTCAAGGCGGATGGGTCGGTCAGGATATGTGGTGATTACAAGGCCACATTCAATCGGGTGTCACTCCAAGACCAGTACCCGCTACCGAGAGTGGAGGACCTCTTTGCGATGCTATCCGGTGGCAAATTTTTTTCAAATTGGACATGACCTCAGCTTACATGACGCAGGAGCTGGCGAGTGAGTCGAAGAAGCTGACCACCATCATGACACACAAGGGGTTGTTTCAGATGCCCGTTCGGGATTCGTTCGGCCGCTGCGATCTTTCAACGAAATATGGAAAGCCTCCTCAAGTAGATTTCAGGGATCGTGGGTTTTCAAGACGACATCCTCATCATGGGTTGCGATACTGAAGAACACCTCCGCAACTGGAGGTGGTGCTACACAGACTGGACCGGGTAGGGCTGCGACTGAAAAAGGCGAAGTACATCTTCCTAGCTCCAGAGGTAGAATTCCTGGGGATGAGGGTAGCAGCAGACGGGATCAGACCAACTGCGTCCAAGACGGAAGTGATCCAGAGAGCACCCAGACCCGGTAACACGACGGAGCTGCGTTCGTTCCTGGGGCTCCTAAACTATTTTGCTAACTTTCTACCCAAATTGAGCACGCTGTTAGAGCCGGTACACGTGCTCCTAGGCAAAGGTCGCGAATGGGTCTGGGGGGACAGCCAGGAAAGGCCTTTTAATAGAGCACGCAATTTGTTATGTTCCAACAATCTGTTAACGCTATATGACCCATGTAAGAAACTTGTTTTAATGTGCGATGCATCATCCTATGGGGTCGGGTATGTGTTGCAGCATGTTAATGCCAAGGATCACTTACAGCCCGTAGCTTATGCCTCCAGAAATCTGTCCCAGGCAGAAATGGGCTACGGGATGGTAGAAAAGGAGGCGCTTGCATGTGTATATGCAGTAAAGAAAATGCACCAGTACCTGTTTGGCAGGAAATTTGAGCTGGAGACAGATCACAAACCCCTAACGTCCCTTTTGGCCAACAACAAGGCCATAAATGTAAAAGCATCGGCCCACATACAGAGGTGGGCACTCACGTTTGCCACCTATGACTGTACAATTCGGCACAGACTGGGCACTGAAAACTGCGCCGATGCATTCAGCAGGCTCCCACTAGCCACCACTGAGGAGGCTACAGAGCATGCTGCTGAGATGGTCATGCTTGTTCAAGCTTTCGAAAGCGAAGGCTCACCCGTGACAGCCCATCAGATTAAGGTCTGTAAATATAGAGACCCACTACTGTTTTAGTCAAGAAATGTTTCCTGAATGAGGACTGGGCAGCCACGTACGGGGCATGCACTCAGGAATTTAAACCATTTCACAGGCGCAGGGATGAATTCTCATTCAGGCCGATTGCCTACTATGGGGAAGCCGTGTAGTCATGCCCCAGATGGGCAGAGAGGTGTTCATCAGAGAACTCCACAATGAGCACCCGGGCATTGTCATGATGAAGGCAATTGCTTGGTCACACGTTTGGTGGCCAGGGATAGACGCAGACCTGGAGCTTTGTGTTCGCAGGTGCAACACGTGTGCCCAGCTGGGCAATGCGTCCAGGAAAGCCCATCCTTAGCCTCTGGTCCTGGCCCGCCAAGCCATGGTCATGCATCCATGTGGACTACGCAGGTCCTTTCATGGGAAAATTGTTTTTGGTTGTAGTAGACGCCTACTCCAAATGGAATTAGTGTGACATTTTAAATTCAAGCACATCCTCTGCCACGGTAGCAAGTCTACGAGAAATGTTCGCTGTCCATGGTCTACCGGATGTCTTGGTCAGTGACAATGGCCCGTGCTTCACAAGCACTGAATTCCAGGATTTCATGGCAGGCAATGGAATTAACCATGTCAGAACGGCACCGTTCAAGCCGGCCTCAAACGGCCAGGCGGAACGAGCAGTGCAGATAATCAAACAGGGGATGTTCAGAATCCAAGGGGAAAGCCGCTTATCACGCGTCCTGTTGGCCTACTGATCCCGACCACACTCGCTCACAGGGGTTCCACCCGCAGAGCTGCTAATGGAAAGTACGCTCAAAACCTGGTTATCCCTTATACACCCCACCATGAAAGAAATTGTCGAGAGCAGGCGTCAGTCACAATGTGACTACCATGACAGGAATGCGAGTGCACGAGGTATCGATGTCAATGACCCTGTCTTTGTCTTCAACTACCCTGCAGGGCCTAAGTGGCTCGCAGGCATTGTGATTGTCAAAGAGGGGAATAGGATTCCGGTAGTGAAACTGACCAATGGACAAATCTGCTGCAAACACGTGGATCAAACAAAAAGGAGGTTCAGCAACCCCATAGAAGAAGCAGAGGAAGAACACGATGTAGAGTTTACTCCACCACAGGTGACCGAACACCGGAACCAAGTGGAGGAGAGCCCAGTCACTGTGGGCAGTCCAGACAGGCCTGAGGCACTGCAAACAGCAGACACTCAGGCCAGCGCCCAACAACCGGAGCCCCAACTCAGGCGCTCTACAAGGGAGCGTAAACCACCAGAGAGACTCAACCTGTGTTCCCAATAAGACTTTGGGGAGGAGGTGATGTCATGTATTCAACCATCATTGTAACCCATGTAAAAAGTGACCTTAGTTGTACACTGTGAGAACACTGACGACTAGGTGGTGAATTTATTGGAGACACTCCTAGCCTGGACTTCCAGGTATAAAAGGGGAAACTCCACCCACCTTCTTGACATGAGTGCTAGTGAATAAAGGTTACTGGTCACAGTGACCTTCTTTCAAGCATGGGCCTCATGTGCATTTAAACCGTATAGTAAGGATGTATTACTCTCATATCTCCCTCTCTCTCTCTCTCTCTGTTTCTATTTATCTCTTTCTCTCTCTCTCCTCTGTATCTCTCTCTTTCTCCCTCTCTGTATCTCTCTCTCTGCTTTTCTCTATCTAATGTGTAACACTCTCTCTCTCTCTCTCTCTTTGTCTCTCTCTCTCTCTCTCCGTGTATCTGTCTCGTTATGTGTATCTCTCTCTCTGTATCTCTTATTCTGTATTTATCTCTCTCTCTGTGTATCTCTCTCTCTCTCTCTATCTACGTGTAGATCTTTCTCTATGAGTATCTCTCTCTCTCTCTCTGAATACTCCCCTCTCTCTCTCTCTGTATATATATATGCATCTCTCGCTCTCTTTCTGTATCTCTCTCGCTCTCTCTGAGTATCTCTCTCTCTGTGATTATCTCCCTAACTCTCTCTCTCTCTGTATAGCTCTCTCTTTGTTTATCGCGCGCGCTCTCTCTCTCTGTCTATCTATGTGAATCCCTCTGCCTCTCTCTATATGTGTATCTCTCTCTCTCTCTATATTTTTCTCTATGTGATTCTCTCTTTCTCTATCTGTATCTCTCTCACTCCCGGTCTGTGCATCTCTCTCTCTCTATGCTTATCTCTCTCTCTCTCTCTCTCTCTCTATCTCTATCTCAGTATATATCCCTCTCTATGTATATCTCTCTGTGTCTCTGTCTCTCTCTCTGTATCTCTCTCTCCGTGCTTATCTCTCTCTCTCTGTATCTCACTCTGTCTATCTCTCTCTCTATGTGTATCTCTCTGTCTTTCTCTCACTCTCTCTCTCTATCTCTCTCTCTCTCTCTCTTTCTCTCTCTGTATACATCCCTCTTTTTCTATATCTCTCTCTCTCTATCTGTCTCTCACTCGCTTTATATGTATCTCTCTCTCTCTCTCTCTCTCTCTCACTCTCTGCATCGGTCTCTCTGTATCACTCTGTCTCTCAGTATCTCTCTCTCTGTCTCTTTCTCTCTCTTTCTGTGTGTATCTCTCTCTCTACGTGTAACTCTCACTCTATGAGTATCTCTCGCTCTCTCTCCCTGTATACCTCTCTCTTTGTTTATCTCTCTCTCTCTCTTTCTCTCTCTCCATGTCTCTCCCTGTCTGTCTCTCTATGTGTATCTCCCTCTCTTTCTCTCTCTCTTTCTCTCTCTCTCTCTCTATGTGTATCTCTGTGTGTGTCTATCTCTCTCTCTCTGTGTCTGTATGTGTTTCTCTCTCTCTATGTGTATCTCTCTCTTTCTCTCTCTCTCTCTATGTGTATCTCTCTGTCTCTCTCTCTCTCTGTCTCTGTCTGTATGTATCTCTCGCTATGTGTATCTCTCTCTCTTTCTCTCTCACTCTCTCTATGTGTATCTCTGTGTGTCTCTCTCTCTGTCTGTATGTATCTGTCTCTCTCTATGTGTATCTCTCACTTTCTCTCTCTCTCTCTATGTGTGTGTATCTCTGTCTGTCTCTCTCTGTCTGTCTGTCTCTCAGTCTGTGTGTGTGTGTTTGTTTGTGTGTGTGAGTCTCTCTCACTCTATCTCTCTCTCTATCTCTGTCTCTGTGTCTCTCTCTCTGTTTCTCTCTCTCTCTCTCTCTCTCTGTATCTCTCTCTCTCTACCTCTATCTCCATCTCTCTCTCTCTCACTCTGTCTATATCTCTCTCTCTATGTGTATCTCTCTCTCTGTAACTTTCTATCTCGCTCTCTCTCTGAGTATCTCTCGCTCTCTCTCTCTATCTCTATGCATCTCTCTCTCTCCATCTCTCTTGTTGTGTATCTCTCTCTCTCTCCCTATTTGTAGCTCTCTCTCTATGTGTGTCTCCCTGTCTCTGTGTTTGTCTCTCTCACTCTCTTTCCCTTTCTCGCTGTCTATTTCACTCTCAATCTGAATGCGTGCATCTCTCTTTGTTTCACTCCAAGCTATCTCTTCCCCCACCCCACCCCCCCACCCCAAGCTCTCTCTTCTCTTTCACCTCCAAGCTCTCTTCTGCGCCCTCAAGCTCTCCCCTCCCCCCGCTAGCTCTCTCCTCCCTTACCAAGCTCTCCTACCCCCCCAGCTCTCCTATCACCCAAAGCTCTCTTACGCCTTCCCAAGCTCTCCTAACCCCCCAAGCTCTTCTTCCCCCAAGCTTTCCTGCCCCCCAAGCTCTCCTACCCCCCAAGCTCTCCTATCGCCCAAGCCTCCAACCCCCACCCCAAGCTCTCCTACCCCACACCCCAATCTCTGCTACCCCCTCAATCTATCCTACCTCCCCCCCCGAAGCTCTCCTACCCCTCAAGCTCTCCTACCTCCCCAGATTTCTCTCCACCACAGCTGTCGCTCTCCACCCAAGCTCTCTTCCTGCTCCAAGCTCTTTCTCCCCCCCATGTTCTCTCCCCCAAAACTCTCTCTCTCTCCCCCCTCATCCCAAGCTCTCTCTCTCTCCCCCCACCACCCCAAGTTCTCTCTTCTCTCCCCCACTCCAAGCTCCCTCCCTCCCACCCCGCAGGCTCTCTCCCCCACAAGCTCTCTCCCCCCCAAACTGTCTCCCACTTCCCCCTCATCCCAAGCTCTCTCTCTCTCCCCCCACCACCCCAAACTCTCTCTTCTCCCCGCCTCCCCCACAAGCTCTCTTCTCCCCATGCTCTCTTCCCCCCCCAAGCTCTCTCCCCCCCAAGCTCTCTCCCCCCAAGCCCTCTCCCCCCAAGCTCTCTCCCCCCAAGCTCCCTCCCCCGGCAAGCTCTCTTCCCCTCCACCCAAGCTCTCTTCCCCTCCTCCCAAGCTCTTTCTCTCCATGTGTACTTCTCTCTCCCTCTTTTTCTGTCTTTGCCTCTCTCTCTCGCTTTGCTTATATCTGGTTGTGTGCCTCTTTCCCTGTCCCTCGTTTTGTCTCTGTGTATCTGTGATTCTATTTGTTTCTGTCTCTCTCTCTATGTGTAGGGACATCGGGAGAAAGGGAATGTTGGCCTTTATTGCAAGCGGAATGTAGTATAAACGCTGGAAAATCCTCCTACATCTGTGCAGTGTGTCTTATGGGGAAAGGTTGAGTAGGTTCAGTCTATACTCTGGAGTTCAGAAGTATGAGAGATTATCTTATTGAAACATATATGATATTGAAGCGACTCGACAAGGTAGGTGCAGAGAAGATGTTTCGACTCGTGGGGGAACCTAGAACTAGGGGGTATCGTTTCAGAATAAGGGGTCACCTATTTGAAACTGAGATGAGGAGGAATTTCTTCTCTCAGAGGGTAGTAATTCATTGGAATTCGCTTCCCGAGAGCTGTAGAGGCTGGGTCATTGAATAAATTTAAAGTGGAGATAGACAGATATTTGAACGATAAACGAGTCAAGGGTTATGGGGAGCGGGCAGGGAAGTGGAGCTGAGTCCATGATAAGATCAGCCATGCTTTTATTGAACGCCGGAGCAGGCTCCAGGGGCCAAATGACCTACTCCTGCTCCTATTTCTTCTGTTCATATGTTGGAGTTATCGACAGTGCACAGGCCAGCCCGTTATCCTGATTCCGGGCACCTGTTCCAGTGGCACTGATGCTGAATATGACGATGTCCACACAGTTTGCAATTGGTGTTGGACTAAACCTGGAGATTTGGCAACTGGGTCTTGGCCACTGTTTGAAAAGCTCACTTCTTTTCTCCCATGGCTGGTCCCTGGAATTAATGGATGGTCTCCCATCGGTGGATGGAGGAATGTAAGAGCGAAAAGCAGAAAATCTCTCGGAACAAGCTAGTGAAATACATTTTAAGTCGCTCTTTATTTCTGGGTAAAACGGCACGTTACATTTCAGAATAGCCGATTTCTCCCGCAGCCCTGACTTCGAAAGGCAGAGAGGTTGTTGTGTACAATTCTGCGGGCGGATTTTCCTTCGCCTTCTCGAGGGTCCGGTCGATGAGTGGCCTCACTCCGTTAGACTGGCTCTCTCCCTGCTGGGCGCCCCTAGCTCAACCATGCCTCCCCCCTCTCAATGCCCCGACATCCCCTCCCGAAATCCTCCAACTCCCACACCCGCAACACCCTCCCCCACCACCTCCCACCCCCTCCCCTCCCAACACCCTCCGTCTCCCGCACCTCCTCCCGCCACCACCCTGCACTCACCCCTGCTCCTCCCCTCTCCTGCACCCCCTCCCCCTGTAAACCCCAAACGCTGCTGCAATCTCTGTGTCCCATGTACTTCCAAAGCAGCTGTACCCCAGTTTTCCTGTAAACCCCCAGTGCCCCTGAACCCCAGTGCGCCTATACTCCCCCAGAGATCAGCCGTGACCCCTATGCCTCCCGTACCACCCGTGCCTCTTGTACCCCCGGAACCCCCGTAGCCCGAATGCGGTGCTCCCCTAGTTGGTTGTGGAGAAGCACCCCTGGGAGTGCCAGTGTTGGTCACGGATTCTCCGCATGGACTGGATCTGGGGCCGGCGAGCACCCCACTCGTTCCAGTGTCTGTACTCTCCCTTCTCCAGCAGGAACTGGTAGCCACGGTACCCGGGGTACTCATACCCCACCCACCTACCGGGAGAGTGAGAGAAAGAGAGGGGGTTAAACAGTGATCATGTAAAGGAGACAGTGCTGCATGTAAACACACTGGGAATAAAAAGGGGCACCATTTGTCCCTCTGCCCCTGTTTGCGGTGTTACACCTTGTCCATTTTCCTCTGCCTCTGTTTGGGGTCTTATGCTTCACCAATGACCTACCCTCCATCATAAGATCAGAAGTGGATTTGTGTATTGACGATTGCACAGTGTTGCATTCCATGCACAACTGCTCAGCCCGCATGCAGCAAGACCTGGACGATATTCAGGCTCGGTCTAATAAGTGGCAGATAACATTCGCGTCACTCAGTGTCAGGGAATATCCAGCTCCAGCAAGCCAGAGTCTGACCACCCCCGCATGACTTTCAATGGCATTACCATCACTGAATTCCCCCAACATCAACATCCTGGAGGTCAACATTGACCAGAAACTTCATTGGATCAACCACATAAATAACATGGTAACAAGAGCAGGTCAGAGGCTGGGTATTCTGCGACGAGTGACTCACCTCCTGACTCCCCAAAGCCTTTCCATCACCTACAAAGCACAAGTGAGAACTGTGATGGAATACTTGCCACTTGCCTGGATGAGCGCAGCTCCAACAACACTCAAGAAGCTCGGCACCATGTAAGATAAATCAGCCCGCTTGATTGGCACCCCATCCACCACCTTAAACATTCACTCCCTCCACCGTGGCTGTCGTGTGTACCATCTACAAGATGCACTGCAGCAACTTGTGATGGCTTCTTTGGCAGCACCTCCCAAATCCACGACCTCTGCCAGCCAAAAGTACAAGGGGAGCAGGCGCATAGGAAGAACACGACCTCCAAGTTCTCCTCCAAATCATAAACCATCCCGACTTGGAAATATATTGCCGTTCCTTCATCGTCGCTGGGTCACAATCCTGGAATTCCATTCCTAACAGCGCTGCGCGAGCACCTTCACCACACGGACTGCAGCGGTTCAAGAAGACGGCTCACCAACACCTTCTCAAGACAATTAGGGATGGGCAATAAATGCCGGCCATGCAGCTAGAGCACTTCAGTTAGTCCCACTGCCCCACCCTTTCCCCATAGCTCTACATTTTATTTTCCTCAGGTACTTATCCAGCTCCCTTTTGAAATAAGTGGTTGACTCTGCCTCCACCACCCTTTCAGGCAATGCATTCCACATACTAACTACTCGCTGTGTAAAACGTGTTTTCTTAACTTTGGTACTTTTGCCAATCACTTTAAATCCGTGTCCTCTGCCTCTTGATCCTTCTGTCAATGAGAACAGTTTCTTTCTATCCACTGAGTCCAGAACCCTCAAGATTGTAAACATCTCTATCAAATCTCCTCTCAAACTTCTCTGCTCCAAGGATAACAACCCCAGCTTTACTAGTCTCTCCACCTAACTGAAGACCCTCATCCTTGGGATAATTTTCGTAAATCTTTTCTGCATCCTCTCTGAGGCCATCATATTCTTCCTAAAGTCCGTTGCCCAGAATTGGATGCAATACTCCAGTTGAGGCCGAACCATTGTTTTATAAAGATTCATCATAACTTCCACGGTTTTGTATTCCATATCTCTATTCATGAAGCCGAGGATCTGGTATGATTTTTAACCACTTTCTCAACCTGCCCTGCCATCTTGAATGATTTGTGCACATACACCGCCAGGTTTCTCTGTCCATGCATCCCCTTTTGTTTATATTTCCTCTCGATATTATTTCGACCAAAATGTATCACATTGCACATTTAGCTTTATATTTCATCTGCTACGTGTCCACCCATAGAAACATGGAAACATAGAAACATAGAAAATAGGTGCAGGAGTAGGCCATTCGGTCCTTCGAGCCGGTACCGCCATTCAATAAGATCATGGCAGATCATTCACCTCAGTAACCCTTTCCTGCTTTCTCTCCATACCTCTTGATCCCTTTAGCCGTAAGGGCCATATCTAACTCCCTTTTGAATATATCAAATGAACTGGCATCAACGACTCTCTGCGGCAGGGAATTCCACAGGTTCACAACTCTTTGAGTGAAGAAGTTTCTTCTCATCTCAGTCCTAAAAGGCCTACCCCTTATCCTAAGACTGTGCCCCCTGGTTCTGGACTTCCCCAACATCGGGAACATTCTTCTTGCATCTATCCTGCCCCGTCCCGTCAGAATCTTATACGTTTCTATGGGATCCCATCTCATCCTTCTAAACTCCAGTCTATAAAGACTCAGTTGATCCAGTCTCTCCTCATATGTCAGTCCAGCCATCCCTGGAATCAGTCTGGTGAACCTTCGCTGCACTCCCTCAATAGCAAGAACGTCCTTCCTCAGATTAGGAGACCAAAACTGAATACAATATTCCAGGTGAGGCCTCACCAAGGCCATGTACAATTGCAGTAAGACCTCCCTGCTCCTATACTCAAATCCCCTCGCTATGAAGGCCAACATGCCATTTTCCTTCTTCACCACCTGCTGTACCTGCATGCCAACCTTCAATGAATGTTGAACCATGACACCCAGGTCTCGCTGCACCTCCCCTTTTCCTATTCCCCATTCCACCAGCCTCTTGAATGTCCTGACTGTTCACTATCCTTCCAAGTTTTGTTTCATCTGCAAATTTTGAAATTGTGCCCTGTACACGCACATCCACGTCATTAACATATTTCAAATGAATAACTTGTCCCTCCAGTCCGAAAAACAACTACTCTCTGTTTTCTGTCACATAGCCAATTTTGTGTCCATGCTGCCACCCTCCCTTTTATTCCATGGGCTTCAACTTTGCTGGCTAGCCTATTATGTGGCAATTAGTTGAACGCCTTTGGGAAATCCATGTACACCATGTCATGCACAATGCCCTCATTAACCCTCTATGTTACCTCATCAAATACTCAATCAAGTTGGTTCAACGCAATTTGCCTTTAACAAATCCAAACTGGCATTCCTTAATTGATCCACACTTGTCCAATTGACTGCAATGTTGTCCCTGATTCGCTTCCAAGCATAAATTCACTGTCCTGTAGTTTAGACCTACACTCCTTTTCTAAGGCTGTAACATTTCTAACTCTCCATTCCTCTAGCACCTGCGCAGGTACCGGATTGGTTGGTACTCACGTTCCACAGGTCACAGTGATGCTGCCCACTCGATTGGTGAAACCATAAGAATAGAGACTTGGGACATCATCATCCATGATTTCCATCTTCCGACCCTCATACGCCGGCATTTCAAACAGGCAGATCTTGTGCTGTCGCTGATCCTGGAAGAAGGTGGGAAAATTGAACTGGTTAAGGGAATTCGCCTCCATTCTCGGTGTGTGAACGGTCAGTGTCCTAACCACTGCCCCAGAGAGAAAGGGAGGGTTGTAGGGGCTGGAGGAGCTTAGAGATAGGGAGTGGTGCAAAGGCTGTAGGGTGTTCCAGAGATAGGGAGGGCTGTAGGGGCTGGAAGAGGGTAGAGATAGGGTGGTTTATATGTCTGGAGAATTTTACAGAGATAGGGAGGGGTGTAGGGCTGTAGTAGGTTACAGCGATAGGTAGGGACTCGAGGAGGTTGCAGAGATGATGACGTAGGGCTGGAGGAGGTTACAGAGATGGGAGGGTTGTAGGGGCTGGAGCAGGTTACAGAGGTAGGGAGAGTTCTAGGGTCTGGATGAGGTTAGAGAGATAGCGAGGGTTGTAGGGATCGGAGGAGGTTACAGAGATAGGGAGGGTTGCAGGGGCTTGAGGAGGTTACTGAGATAGGGAGGATTCTAGGGATTGGAGGATTTTACAGAGATGGGGGGATACAGGGCTGGAGAAGGTTGCAGAGATAGGGAGGGCTGTAGGGGCTGGAAGAGGTTACAGAGAAACGGAGGGGTGTAGGGGCCGGAGCAGGTTACAGCGGTAGGGAGACTTCTAGGGTCTGGATGAGGTTACAGAGATAGGGAGGGTTGTAGGGATCGGAGGAGGTTACAGAGATACGGAGGGGTGTAGGGGTTTGAGGAGATTACTGAGATAGGGAAGGTTGTATTGGCTGAAGGAGGTTACAGAGATAGGGAGAGTTGTAGGTATTGGAGGAGGTTACAGAGATAGGGAGCGTTGTAAATCTGGGGGAGTTTAGAGAGATAGGGAGGGGTATCGGGCTGGAGGACGTTTCTGAAATAGGGAGAGTTGTAGGGGCTGGTGTAATGTTATGGAGAAAGGGAGGGTTGTAGACTCGGAGGATGTTACAGAGATATGGAGGCTTGTAGGGCTGGAGGAGGTTACAGAGATAAGGAGGTTTGGAAGGTTGGATGATTGTAGGATGTTGGAGATAGGGAGAGTTGTAGGATCTCAAGGAGCTTACAGAGATAGGGAGGTTTGTAAGGGCTGGTTTATGTTACTGAGATAGGGATGATTAGAGGGGTTGAAGGAGGTTACAATGATAGGCGGATAGCTGCTGTTGAGGCATATGAGCAGAAGGTGGGTAGGTTAGGTTAAAGGATTAGGGAGAAGGTCGGTAGGTGGGATTGAGAGTTTACGAGAAGGTGGGTAGGTGAGGTTGAACATACCATACGGATGGGTCTGAATGACATGATGTAGTCATTTCTATAGCTGTTGGACCAGGAGTCCCATCGAGGAAATTCGCCCTTCTCCAAGATAAACATCTCACCAGAGAACTTGCATTTGTCATAGAGAACCCACCTGCAAGCAAAGTAGGAATTCGTGCTAAATCGAATATCTTGCTTCTCACAACACAAGTGAACAGGTGGGGTTGAGGGATGTGAGAAGAAGGTGAGTAGGTGGGTATGAGGGATTGGGGAGAAGGTAGGTAGGTGGGTTTGAGGGATTGGGGAGAAGTTGGGTAGGTGGGTTTGAGGGATTGGGGAGTAGGTGGAGTTGGGGAGAAGGTGGGTAGATGGAGTTGGGGAGAAGGTGGGTAGGTGGAGTTGGGGAGAAGGTGGATAGGTGGGGTTGGGGAGAAGATGGATAGGTGGGGTTGGGGAGAAGATGGGTAGGTGGGGTTGGGAAGAAGGTGGTTAGGTGGGATTCGGGAGAAGTTGGGTAGGTGGTGTTGGGGAGAAGGTGGATAGGTGGGATTGTGGAGAATGTGGGGATGGGGAGAAGGTGGGTAGTTGGGGTTGGGGAGAAGGTGGGTAGGTGGGGTTGGGGAGAATGTGGGGTTGGGGAGAAGGTGGGTAGGTGGGGTTGGGGAGAAGGTGGGGATGGGGAGAAGGTGGGTAGGTGGGGTTGGGGAGAAGGTGGGGATGGGGAGAAGGTGGGTAGGTGGGGTTGGGGAGAAGGTGGGGATGGGGAGAAGGTGGGTAGGTGGAGTTGGTGAGAAGGTGGGTTGGTGGGATTGGGGAGCATGTGGGTAGGTGGGATTGGGAAGAGGTTGGGTGGCTGGGATTGGAGAGAAGTTGGGTAGGTGGGTTGAGGGATTGGGGAGAAGGTGGGTGGGTGCGGGTGAGGGATTGGGGAGAAGGTGGGTGGGCGGAGCTGAGGGATTGGGGAGAAGGTGGGTGGGTGGGTTTGAGGGATTGTGGGAAGGTGGGTGGGTGGGGTTGAGGGATTGGGGAGAAGGTGGGTGGGTGGGTTTGAGGGATTGGGGAGAAGGTGGGTGGGTGGCTTTGAGGGATTGGGGAGAATGTGGGTGGGTGGGTTTGTGGGATTGGGGAGAAGGTGGGTAGGTGGGTTTGAGGGATTGTGGAGAAGGTGGGTAGGTGGGTTTGAGGAATTGTGGAGAAGGTGTGTGGGTGGGTTTGAGGGATTGGGGAGAAGGTGGGTGGGTGGGTTTGAGGGATTGTGGAGAAGGTGGGTGGGTGAGTTTGAGGGACTGGGGAGAAGGTGGGTGAGTGGGTTTGTGGGATTTGGGGAGAAGGTGGGTAGGTGGGTTTGAGGGATTGGGGAGAAGGTGGGGGTGTAAGGTATTGGGGAGAAGGTGGGTAGGTGGGTTTGAGGTATTGGGGAGGTGGTGGGTTTGAGGGATTGGGGAGAAGGTGGGTAGATAGGGTTGAGGGATTGAGGAGAAGGTGGGTGGGTTTGAGGGATTGGGGAGAAGGTGGGTGGGTAGGTTTGAGGGATTGGGGAGAAGATGGGTGGGTGGGTTTGAGGGATTGGGGAGAAGGTGGGTGGGTGGGGTTGAGGGATTGGGGAGAAGGTGGGTGGGTGGGGTTGAGGGATTGAGGAGAAGGTGGGTGGGTGGGTTTGAGGGATTGGGGAGAATGTGGGTGGGTGGGGTTGAGGGATTGGGGAGAAGGCGGGTGAGTGGGGTTGAGGGATTGGGGAGAAGGTGGGTGGGTAGGTTTGAGGGATTGGGGAGAAGATGGGTAGGTGGGGTTGAGGGATTGGGGAGAATTTGGGTAGGATGTTAGTGCTACCTCAGACATCATTGCATCTCCCAAAATAAGAAATATGAGGTTTAGGAGGCCAGACAACCATCAAGCCTGCATCACAGAACATAAGAATGTTTGCAAAACGTATTCGACCCTATAAGGTTTATGACAGAACTCAACCACAAATAGGCTCCTTCTCACAATATCCATTAAACTCACCTATCCAGATTATCAACTTATCTCTCAATTTCACCTAACCACCATATCCCATATCCTCCAAATCCACCACCTATCTTCACTCCATATTCCACATCCCCACCGACCTATCTTCTCCCCATATTCCCCCAAAATACCCACTTATCTCTCCCCATACCCCACAATCCTAGCCACCTATCCCGATGTCCCACAATCCCACCTACCCATCTTCTCTCCATATCCCTCAATCCAATTTACCCACCTTCTCCCTATATACTGTCGGAGGGGCACTACTGAGGGCACACCACACTGTCAGAGGGGCAATGCTGAGAGCGCTGCGTTGTCAGACGAGCAGTGCTGAGGGAGCCCCACATCGTCCGAGCGACAGTACTGAGGGAGAGCAGCACTCTCAGAGGGGGTGTACTGAGGGAGTGCTGCGCTGTCCGAGGGGATGTATGGAGGGTGTGCTAGACTTTCGGAGCGGAAGTATTGAGGGAGTGCTAGACTGTTGGAGGAACAGTACTGAGGGAGTGCTGCACTGTTGGAGGAACAGTACTGAGGGAGTGCTGCACTGTTGGAGGAACAGTACTGAGGGAGTGCTGCACTGTTGGAGGAACAGTACTGAGGGAGTGCTGCACTGTTGGAGGAACAGTACTGAGGGAGTGCTGCACTGTTGGAGGAACAGTACTGAGGGAGTGCTGCACTGTCGAAGGGTCAGTACTGAGGGAGCGCCGCATTGTCAGAGGGGCAATACTGAGGGAGCACCTCACTGTCAGAGGGGCAGTACTGAGCATGCGCTGCACTGTCGGAGGGGCAGTACTGAGCATGTGCTGCACTGTCGGAGGGGCAGTACTGCAGGAGCGCCGCAGTGTTGGAGGGACAATACTGAGGGAGCGCAAAACTATCAAAGGGTCAGTACTGAGGAAGCGCTGCACTGTCGGAGGTGCTGTCTTTTAGTTGAGATGTTAAACCAAATCCATGTCTCTGCTCTCGGGTGGATGTTAAAGATCTCACAGCCACTATTGGAAGATGAGCATGGGGAGTTCAGCCCAGTGTCCTGGGGCCAATAGTTATCCTTCAAACAACATCTCTAAAACAGAAGGCCTATTCATTATCACATTGCTGTTATTGGAATCTTGCTGCGTGCAAATTGGCTAGCGTAATTCCCTCGAAAGTCTGCACTTCTAAAGTAGGTGGTTGGTCGAGAAGCCCATGGGAATACGATAGGCGCATTATATGTGGGAAGACTTTCCCAGCAAACAGTGCATCCCCGGGTCCCTCCCATGCAATCCCAGAGCGCAACGGTTCAGAAGAAGATGTGTCCTTACGGTCCGCAGTCCACACGGACAGATCGCACGTGCTCGAAGCCCATGTCGCAAACGTTCATGCACTCGCCCGAAACTTCCATGCAGCGACCTTGGAAATTCTCCTGCTCAAAGATGAGCATCTAGGGAGGAAGAGAGAAGTCAAGTGATGGTGAGCCATTAACGGAAAATGCAAAATACAGGGCGGGCTCTAGGGGTTGAATGGGCCTCCTCCTGTTACTGTGTAACAGACTGGAGGGGCTGAATGGGCCTTCTCCTGTTCCTGTGTAAGAGGCTCGAGGGGCTGAATGGCCTACCTCCAATCCTGTGTAACAGACTGGAGGGGCTGAATGGGCCTCCTCCTGTTCCTCTGTAACAGGCTCGAGGGGGCTGAATGGGCCTCCTCCTGTTCCTGTAACAGGCTCGAGGGGCTGAATGGGCCTCCTCCTGTTCCTGTGTAACAGACTGGAGGGGCTGAATGGGCCTCCTCCTGTTCCTGTGTAAGAGGCTCGAGGGGCTGAATGGGCCTTCTCCTGTTCCTGTGTAAGAGGCTCAAGGGGCTGAATGGGCCTTCTCCTGTTCCTGTGTAAGAGGCTCGAGGGGCTGAATGGGCCTTCTCCTGTTCCTGTGTAAGAGGCTCGAGGGGCTGAATGGGCTCCCCCTGTTTCTGTGCAACAGGCTCGAAGGGCTGAATGGCCTACCTCCAATCCTGTGTAACAGGCTCGAGGAGGTAAATGGCCAACTCCTGTTCCTGTGTAACAGGTTCGAGGGGCTGAATGGCCTCCTCCTGTGTAACAGGCTTGAAAGGCTGAATGAACTCCTCCTGTTCCTATGTAACAGGCTCGAGGGGCTGAATGGCCTCCCCTATTCCTGCGTAACAAGCTCATGGGGCTGATTGGCCGCCTCCTGTTCCCATGTTTTACACTGTATCTAAGCCGTGCTGTACCTGCCCTGGGAGTGTTTGATGGGGCAGTGAGGAGAGAGCTTTACTCTGTATCTAACCAGGTGCTGTACCTGCCTTGGGAGTGTTTGATGGGGCAGTGAGGAGAGAGCTTTACTCTGTATCTAACCAGGTGCTGTACCTGCCTTGGGAGTGTTTGATGGGGCAGTGAGGAGAGAGCTTTACTCTGTATCTAACCAGGTGCTGTACCTGCCTTGGGAGTGTTTGATGGTACAGTGTAGAGAGAGAGTTATTCTGTATCAAACCCCGTGTTGTACCTGCCCCGGGAGCGTTTCATGGGACAATGTAGAGGGAGCTTTACTCTGTATCTAACCCCGTGTTGCACCTGCTCTGTGAATGTTTGATGGGACAATGTAGAGGGAGCTTTACTCTGTATCTAACCTATAAAGACAGATTGGGATTTTAAATTTCGCTGCTTGAGGGTTGAAGTTTTGAGATTGTGGGATCAGTGCCAGACAGACATTGAATGTGCGGAGGTGCAAAGCCAGCCGCTGCCCAATGACCTACTCACCTTGTAAGGCACCGTTTCAGTCTGGCTCGTTTTCAGTGGAGCCGATTTGCCGTCGGTCTTGCTCTCTATGTCAGCCATGATTGTGTGTGGTTCCTGAGAGGAGAATGAGATTGAGATTATCGATGCTGTTTAATAATTTCACTCTTTCCCCGCACATCAATCCCCTCACCCCCAGCCACTGCCGATGTGTCTTTACGTGAGCCTCGGTTGGTTTGAATGGTGCCTTCACACCTCTGCAATGCCGGAGACTGCTCACATTCTTCACTCAGTGAGAACATAATATTTAGGAGGAGGAGTAGTCTATTCGGCCCCTCGAGCCTGTTCCTCCACTCAATAAGATCATGGCTGATCATCGTCCTCAACTCCACTTTCCCGCATTACCCCCACATCCCTTCAATCCCATAGTACCGAAAAATATATTGATCTTAATCCTGAATATTCAACGACCGAGCCCCACAGCTTCTTGGGGTAGAGAATTCCAAAGATTCACCATCCTCTGAATGAAGAGGTTTCTCCTCATCTGAGTTATAAATGGCCGACCCCTTATTCTGAGACTGTGGCCGCTGGTTCTAAACTCCTTAACCAGGGAAAACAACGTCCCTGTATCTACCCTGTCAAGCCCCGTTAGAATTGTGTCTGTTTCAATGAGAGCACCCATCATTCTTCTAAACTCTAGAGAATATAGGCCAAATCTATTCAATCCCTCCTCATAGGACAATCGCCCCGTCCCAGGAATCAGTCTGGTGAACCTTCGTTGCACTCTCTCAATGGCAACTATATCCTTCCTCGAGCACAATACACCAGGTGTGGTCTTACCAGGGCCCTGTATAATTGCAGTAAGAAGTCTTTACTCTCATACTCAAATCCTCTTGTAATAAAGTCCAACATACTTAATTGCTTTCTTAATTGCTTGCTGTACCTGCAGGTTATCTTTCAGTGATTCGTGTAGAAGGACACCCAGGTCCCTCTCAACACCAACATTTCCCAATCTCTCACCACTTAAAAAAAGAACTCTGCTTTTCTATTTTTCCGCCCAAAGTATATTATCACATTTCTCCACATTATATTCCTGCTCTGTATCGGGGTGGGACGTGGGCACAGCCTGGGCCTCAATCCCACAACAGCAGTCGGTTTACCGCAGGAGGAGCCCCGAATGGTCAGTTGGCCCTCGGAAGTGGTCGCAGCCCTAAACCTTGTTGTTTGCGAAGAAGAAGAAGGCGGTAGGAATGTCAAGCGGTTACCAGATCTGGTGCTGCAGATTCCGAGTGTCCTGGCGTGGCGATGGGTGAACACAGTAATGTGGACACAATCGCTAGCCGGCCTTTTATTCACTGGCTCGCAGCTAGAGAGAGGCCACGGGATTAGCAGCAGACAAGAGGATTTGCAGAATCGACAGTGCGAGAGAGTGAAATGTGCCAGTCATCAAGTAATGAGAGTGAGTGATTGGCTGGAGGAAGAGGGAGAGAGAGAGAGATAGGTAAGCAAAGAGAGTCAGCAAATGCTTGCAAAGCCCTGCTTCAACACATTCCAGGAGAATGGCATCTGGGATATCGACTCTGGTATAAAGGAACATTAATAATTTGCAGAAAATGGATCTGGGCAGCAGGCACTGCATAAAACAAGTAGCCGGCCACATACAGGCCATTTGAGATCATGCACTGAGACTAATCGAGGGGGCTATGCACTGAGGCGTGTGGCTGATTGGGCAGCACCTTGAGTCATAAGGTTGTGGGTGCAAGTCACACTCCAGGGACTTGAGCACGAAAATTTAGGCTGGCACTCCAGTGCGATACTGATGGAGTGTTGCACTATCAGAGGGGCAATACTGAGGGACCGCTGCACTGTCAGAGGGGCAGTACTGACTGAGCGCCGCACTGTCAGAGGGGCAGTACTGAGGGAGCGCCGCACTGTCGGAGGGGCAGTGCTGAGGGAACGCCGCACTGTCGGAGGGGCAGTACTGAGGGAGTGCCGCACTGTCGGAGGGGCAGTACTGAGGGAGTGCCGCACTGTTGGATGGGCAGTACAGAGGAAGCGTCAGACTGTCGGAGGGGCAGTACTGAGGTAGTGCTGCACTGTCGGAGGGGCAGTACTGAGAGAGCACTGCACTGTCGGAGGGGTATTACTGAGGGAGCTCCGCACTGTCGGAGGGGCAGTACCGAGGGAGTGCCGCACTGTCAGAGGGACAGTACTGAGGGGGCGCGGCACAGTCAGAGGGGCAGTACTGAGGAGTGCTGTACTTTCGGTGGTACTTTCTTTCAGGGTGAGACATTAAACCTTGGCCCCGTTTGGTCTCTCAGGTGGACGTAAGCGAACCCATGTCAATATTTCGAAGACGAGCGGGGGTTGTTCTTCCCGCTGTCCTGGGACCAATATTTATCCCTCAATCAACATTACTAAAACAGATTCTCTGGTCATTATCACCTTCTTGTTTGTGGGAGCTTGCTGTGTGCAAAATGGCTGCTGCGTTTCCAACATTACAACAGTGACCACACTTCAAAAGGTACATCATTGGCTGTAAAGTGCTTTGAGACGTCCGTTGGTCATACATGGAGCTACAGAAATGCAACTCTTTCTTACTTTAACTTGTTACTGACAGATTGACGGACCTCGTGTAGCTCGCCTTTGAAGACAAGGCAGGAGCTCAGTGGCCAATGTGCGAGTTAATTAACTGGCAGCTAGAAAAAAAAACCTTGGATCCACACACATTATGCCTGCTCCTTGCCTCAAGGAAAGGCTCTTTCTAACACAATTTTGTGCAGAGGTTCTGCTTTCGGGAGCTTGCAAGTGATTTCTGCAACCCCTGGAGCGACTCTCACCACATTGCTAGTTGCCCTCACTACATTGGAGGATTGCGTCTCTGATCTCCACTTTACCTGGCTTCTATCTGATCAGCATGAGTGCCGCTTATGCTGCCCTGGCTGGCTGGCCTCCCACATTCTACCCGACGTAAACTAGATGTAATCCAAAACTCGGCTGTCCTGTGACCAAGTCACGGTCACACATCACATGCTCGCTGATCTAAATTGGCTTCCATTTAAGCAAGACATCGATTTCACATTTCTCATCCTTGATTTCAAATCACTCCATGGTCTCCTCGCTCCCTCCCTATTTCTCTAAACTCCTTCAGCAATACAGCAGTTTCTATCTCTGTAATCTCCTCCAGCCTTACAATCCCCTGAGATGTCTGCGCTCCCTTAATTCTGCCCTCTTGAGCATCCCTGATTATAATCGCGCAACCATTGTTGGCCATGTCTTCTGTTGCCTGGGCCCCAAGCTCTGGAACTCGCTCCTTAAACCTCTCTCTCCTCCCTTAAAACCAACCTCTTTGACCAAGCTTTTGGTCACCTGCCCTAATTTCTCCTTACGTGGCTCAGTGTCAATTTTTTTATCTTATAATGCTCCTGTGAAGCGCCTTGGTATGTTTCAGTACATTAAAAGTGCTATATAAATACATGCTTTTGTTTTCTCAGCTTGGATTTCAGGCTCAGGACAAGCACCAGCTTGGGCCCAGCACCAACAACACCAGCAGTCTTCTCCTCCCCAACTAAATGATCCACAGGAACATAAGAGTATAAGAATTAAAAAGAGTCGGAAATTTGGCCCCTCGAGCCTGCTCCGCCATTCAATAAGTTCACGGCTGATCACGGTCATCAACTTCCTGTTCCCGCCAGATCTCCATATCTCTTAATTCCATTAGTCCAAAAATCTATCAATCTCAACCTTGAATATATTCAGCGCCTCAGCATCCACAGCCCTCTGGGGCGGTGAATTCCAAAGATTCACAACCGAGGAGAGAGGGGGTCAGCACAGGGCTTCACCGTGCCGGAGGCGATACCCCCAACACAGGATATACAGGCAGAGGATGAATTTCCTCAACATGACTAAGCAGCAGTGCCTCTGAAGGCTCAGGCTATCGCACGAGGTCATGGCGGACCCTTGCAGCTCGCTGGACCAGATATACTGCCCAGAGGACCTCATGAGCACTCTTTGCTGGTGGCTGTCAAAGTCACCACCGCCCTCAACTTCTTCCCCTCGGGCTCCTTCCAGGGATCTGCAGCAGTCATTTGCAGCATTTCGCAGTTCGCCGCCCATAGAGGTATCACCCAGGTGTCCGATGCCGTGTTTCACAAGTCAGCAATTAAATCAAATTTGCCACTAATGAAAGCAGAGTTACTGAGCGGGACTCAGTTTTGCGGCTCTGACTTACTTTCACACAGGTGCAAAAGGCCTCATTGGCTGCACATATATGACCATGAAGGCAACCCGCAGATCATCCAAAAGGGCTACCACACCTGTCAAGGTGCAGCTGGTCTGCAAACATAAAAAGATCACCGTGCATGTGCGTGTGGCAGATTTCTGGAGAGCTGTCATGACTCTTTCATCCCATGCCATTCTACCCTCCCTCAGTGCCTCCAAACACTCTAAGCAGCTGGCTGCTTGGAGACAAGGGCTAGCAACTGAAAGCGTGGCGAAGGACACCCTTGAGGTCGGCCAGGCAATAAACCAAGGAGCGTTATATTGAAAGCCATACGTCGACCCGATGTGTCACAGAGCAAGCAATCAGCTCGGTAGAAAGTTGGGAGGAAGAATAGAAAACCTGAATATATTTTAAATGCTGAGAAACGTTTAAATGTGGCTGTTCAGAGAGATTTGGGGGTCCTTGTGCAAGAAACACAAAGCGAGCATATAAGTACAGCTAGCAATGAGGAAGCTCAATGGCATGTTGTCCTTTATTGCAAGGGTGTCGCAGTATAAGAGTAAGGAAGTCTTGCTACAATTGTTCAGGGCCTTGGTGAGACCACACCTGGAGTACTGTGCACAGTTTGGGTCCCCTTATCTAAGGAAGAGTATACTTGCCTTGGAGGCTGTGCAACGGAGGTTCAGCATATTGATTCCTGAGATAGCAGGGCTACCTTACGATGAATGATTTTGTAGAATATACTCTCTGGAATTTAGAAGAATGAGAATTAATCTCATTGAAACATACAAGCTTCTGAAGGGGATTGACAGGGTAGATGCTGAGAGGTTGTTCCCCCGCGTTGGACTGCCTAGAACTAGGGGGCACAGTCTCAGGATAGGGGGTAGACCATTTAAGACAGAGATGAGGAGAAAGTTCTTCTTTCAGAGGGTTGTGAATCTTTCGAATTCTATGCATCAGAGGGCCGTGGAGGCTGTCTGAATATATTGAAGGCTGAGATAGATTGATTTTTGGAGTCTAAGCAATTAAGGGATATGGAGATCGGGCGGGAAAGTGAGGTGAGGTCGATAATCTTAAGAGCATGCTGGAGGGGCCGTAGGGCCTAGTCCTACTCCTGGTTATCATGTTATTAAGCTGAAGATGCGCTTCAGATGCCTTTGACAGATCTGGAGGAGCCCGTCAGTACGCATCAGCCAGGGTCTGTAGAATGATAATCGTAAACTGCACATTGCACAAAACAGCGCAGAAGCGAGGATCGGAGCTTCAGGAGGAGCAAGGTAATGAGTGCACAACCTCTTTGGAGGAGAGGAGGAGCAGGTGGAACACGAGGAGGAGAAGGAGGAGGAACGTGAAGTGGAGAGGGCACCAGCAGTGGCTCCCACTGCTGCCTGGGAGGTTCGGGATAGCTTCATCATGGCTCAATTTAGTTAATTGCACCAGTGCAACCATCTGGCTCCCAGATGCCGTACACGCGTCCCACCTCCCCCGTCAGAACCACACATCAATACTACAATGACCAATCCATTCCTATCACCTCAAACCCCACCCAGTGCTCAAGGTTAAGTCATGTCTCTCCATTCACTCCACGTGAGAAGGCCACTGTCAAGGTAACCAACGATAATGGATAAGAGGGGAACTTGCTGCAAAGAAATACATTTATATGCATCATAAATCTAACTGAAACTTAACATAGGGCTGGATTTTCAGCGTTTAAGATTTCTGGGCGTTATTGACGGCGGGGCGGTCTTGATACCGCTTGGAAAATGTTTGTGCCTCAGTCAACAAATTTGGGCAGCTGGGCCCTGAGTGTGGGGCAGAGCGCTGAGGGAGGTGTTGTATATATCTCTCAGAGCACTAGACAGGCTGAGCATGCGAAAATCACCAGCTAACCTGACGGCCTGGGAGCCCATGAGAGAGGCCTAGGGTGGAAAAATCCCCACCAAAAACATTCCCAATACATAGCCAACGCCATAACATTAATCGCAAAAAGTTAAAAGAAACCACAATCCCACTTCCCGCAGTTGGACATTACTTATCTCACTGCAGCCAGTATAGGTTGCTGTGCCCATTTTCACAGGTGTTTCCACCAGGGCGCTCTGTGGAGCGCTACAGGAGGGGCGGGAGTGAAAAATCGATCTGATGGCACAACCCAACAAAAGCGTTGCATAACTTCTCGCCTCTTCTGGGCGGTAATGCTCTGCGTCCGGCCGAAACCGGCACAGAATACCCCTGCGGGATGCTGGAAGTGCGCTGCCCACCCAGAAGAGCTCATCGCCACCATTGCCGCCCTTGCGGGACAAAAAGAGAATTAAACATCACTGGAAAATCCAGCCCAAACATTTTGGGAAAAACCTATGTGCCTCTCCGGTTCTGTCACTTTTCCTTTCCGAGCGCTTCTACCAAGTGCAACTCCTGTGGCTACAGCGGAGGTGGAGACAGATGGCTCGTGTTCCTGCTGACTGATTCGACACTTTTGGTGGACGTCCTCTGTGTTTTGAAGCCTGTGAGGGCCCCGCCAAGATTTGCTCCTCCTGAAATTCTGCAAGGGCAGTCACGAGGCAGCATGTGGGGCTCTGAATGAGGGGAAGGCAAGGGGGAGAAGTGGGAACGCTTTCAGCAGAGCCTCCACTTCGATAACCCCCTCTCACCATCATCCCTCTAATGGGCACTTCCCTGCTAGCAAGGTGCTAGAGAGCAGCTTGCTGCACAGCATCATCATCATCATAGGCAGTCCCTCCGAATCGAGGAAGAAGACTTGCTTCCACTCCTGAAGTGAGTTCTTTGGTGGCTGAACAGTCCAATACGAGAGCCACGGACTATGGCACAGGTGGGACAGACAGTCGTTGAGGGAAGAGGTGGATGGGACTGGTTTGCCATACACTCTTTCCGCTGCCTGCGCTTGATTTCTGTGTGCTCTCGGCATTGAGACTCGAGGTGCTCAGCGCCCTCTCGGATGCACTTCCTCCACTTTGGGCGGTCTTGGGCCAGGGACTCCCAGGTGTCGCACTATATCAGGGAGGCTTTTGGGGTGACCTTGTAGCGTTTCTGATTCCCACCTTTGGCCTGTTTGCCGTGGAGGAGCTCTGAGTAGAGCACTTCCTTTGGGAGTCTCGTGTCTGGGGCATGCGGACAATGTGGCCTGCCCAGTGGAGCTGATCGAGTGTGCTCAGTGCTTCAATGCTGGGGATGTTGGCCTGAATGAGGACGCTGATGTTGGGGCATCTGTCCTCCCAAGCGATTTGCAGGATCTTGCGGAGACATCATTGCTGATAGCTCTCCAGCAACTTGAGGTGTCTGCTGTACATGGTCCATGTCCCTGAGCCATACAGGAGGGCGGGCATTATTACAGTCCTGTAGACCATGAGCTTCGTGTCAGTTTTGATTGCATGGTCTTCAAACACTCTTTTCCGAAGGCTGCACTGGCTCACTGGAGGCACTGTTGGATCTGATCGTCGATGCCTGTTGTTGTTGATAGGAGGCTCCCGAGAAAGGGGAAGTGGTCCACGGTGTTCATGGCCACGCCGTGGATCTTGATGACTGTGGACAGTGCTGTGCGGTAAGGACAGGCTGGTGGAGAACCTCTGTCTTACGGATGTTTAGCATAAGTCCCATGCGTTCGTACACCTCAGTAAATATGTCAACTACATCCTGGAGTTCAGCCTCTGTATGTGCGCAGACGCAGGCATCGTCGGCGTACTGTAGCTCAACGACAGAGGATGGAGTGGTCTTGTATCTGGCCTGGAGACGGCGAAGATTGAACAGGTTCCCACTGGTTCTGTAGTTTAATTCCACTCCAGCGGCGAGATTGTGAGGTGGAGAATGGTGGCGAGAAAGATTGAAAAGAGGGTTGCAGCGATGACGCAGCCCTGTTTGACCCCAGTCCCGATGTGGATTGGGTCTGTGATGGATCCGTTGGTAAGGATCACGGCCGGCATGTCATCATGAAGCAGGCGAAGGTTGTTGCTGAACTTTTGGGGGCATCCAAAACGGAGGAGGACGCTCCAAAAACCCTCGCGGTTGACAGTATCAAAGGCATTTGTAAGGTCGAAGAAGGCCATGTTTAAGGGCTGGCGCTGTTCCCTGCATTTTTCCTGTAGCTGTCGCGCTGCAAATATTATGTCTGTTGTGCCCCGTTGGGGATAAAATCCGCACCGTGACTGTGGGAGGAGCTCCTTAGGCACAGGGAGAAGATGGTTGAGGAGGACTCTAGCGATGACTTTCCCAGTGGCTGATAACAGGCAGATTCCTCTGTAGTTGCCGCAGTCGGACCTGTACCCTTTTTAAAGATGGTCACGATCGCTGCACAGCAATGGGGCCATGAATGTCAAAGTCAAGAGAATCCTAGAAATGTATAGCATGGAAGGAGGCCATTTCAGCCCATCGTGTCCGTGCCGGCTAATAAAGAGCTATCCAGTCTGATCACAATTTCCGTCTTTTGGTCTGTAGCCCTGTAGGTTATGGCACTTCATGTGTACATCCAAATACTTTTTAAGTGGTGAAGTTTCCTGCCTCTACCATCCTTTCAGGCAGCGAGTTACATACTCCCACCACCATCTGGGTGAAGAAATGTCTCCTCAAACTCCCTCTAAATCGCCCCCAATTACTTTAAAGCGATACCCTCTGGTTGTTGACCCTTCTGCTGAGGAAAACAGGTCCTTCCTATCCACTCTATCCAGGCCTCTCATCATTTTATACACCTCAGTCAGGTTTCCTCTCAACCACCTCTGTACCAAAGAAAATAGACCCAGCATCTCCAATCTTTCCTCATGGCTAAAATTCTCCAGTCCAGGCAACATTGTTATTAATCTCTTCTGCACCCTTTCCAATGCGATCATATATTTTCTGTAATGTGGAGAACAAAACTACATACAGTACTCAAGCTCTGGCCTAACTACTGTTTTATACAGTTCAAGCATAATCTCCTTGCTCTTGTATTCTATGTCTCGAATAATAAAGTAAAATATTCCATATGCTTTCTTAATCAACTCACGTGGCAGACAAAAACGCAGGAATCTATAGATCAGTTAGCCTAACATCTGTGGTTGGGAAAATGTTGGAGTCCATTATTAAAAAAGCAGTAGCAGGACATTTGGAAAAGCATAATTCGGTCAGGCAGAGTTAGCATAGATTTATGAAGGGGAAGTCATGTTTGACAAATTTGCTGGAATTCTTTGAAGATGTTACGAACAGGGTGGATAAAGGGGAACCAGTGGATATGATGTATTTGGACTTTCAGAGACATTTGACGAGGGCTACATAAAAGGACCCTGCACAAGATAAAAGTTCACGGGGTTGGGGATAATATATTAGCATGGGTATAGGACTGGGTAGATAACAGAAAACAGAGAATCGGGATAAATGGTTCATTCTCGGGTTGGCAATCAGTAACGCGAGGGGTGCTGCAGGGATCAGTGCTGGGACACTATCTATTTATAATCTATATTAACCACTTGGAAGAAAGGACCGAATGTAACGCAGCCAAGATTTCTGACGATACAAAGATGGGAGGAAAAGCAATGTGTGAGGAGGACACAGAAAATCTGCAAAAGGACGTAGACAGGCTAAATGAGTGCGCAGATATTTGGCAGATGGAGTACAATGTTGCAAAGTGTGAGGTCATACACTTTGGCAGAAAAAAATCAAAGAGCAGGTTATTATTTAAATGGAGAAAAATTGCAAATTGCTGCAGTACAGCGGGACCTTGGGGTACTTGTGCATGAAACACTAAAGGTTAGTATGCAGATACAGCAAGTGATCAGGAAGGCCAATGGAATCTTTGTCTTTATTGCAAAGGGGATGGACTATAATAGCAAGGAGGTCTTGCTACAGTTATAGGTATTGTTGAGGCCACACCTGGAATACTGCGCACAGTTTTGGTTTCCATATTTACGAAAGGATATACTTACTTTGGAGGCAGTTCAGAGAAGGTTCACTAGGTTGACTCCGAAGATGAGGGGGTTAACTTATGAGGAAAGTTTGAGGGGGTTAGGCTTCTACTCATTGGAGTTCAGAAGAATGAGAAGTGATCTTATCGAAACATATACGATTATGAGGGGGCTTGACAAGGTGGATGCAGAGAGGATGTTTCCACTGATAGGGGAGACTAGAACTAGGGGGCATAAACTTAGAATAATGGGCCGCTCATTTAAAACTGAGATGAAGAGGAATTTCTTCTCTCAGAGCTTTGTAAATCTCTGGAATTCGCTGACTCAGCGTGCTCTGGAAGCCGGGACATTGAATGGAATTAAGAGAGAGATAGGCAGTTTCTTAAATGATAAGCGAATAAAGGGTTATGGGGAGCGGGCAGGGAAGTATACCTGAGTAAATGTTCAGATCAGCCATGATCGTATTCATCAGAACATAAGAACATAAGAAATAGGAACAGGAGTCGATCCTGCTCCGCCATTTAATACGATCATGGCTGATCTGATCATGGACTCAGCTCCACTTCCCCGCCCGCTGCCCATAAACCCCTGATCCCCTTATCGTTTAAGAAACTGTCGCTTTCTCTCTTAAATTTATTTAATGTCCCAGCTTCCACAGCTCTCTGAGGCAGTGAATGCCACAGATTTACAACACTCTGAGAGAAGAAATTTCTCCTCCTCTCCGTTTCAAATGGGCGGCCCCTTATTCCAATATCGTGCCCTCTAGTTCGAGTCTCCCCCACCAGTGGAAACATCCTCTCTGCATTAACCTTGCCAAGCCCGCTCATAATCTTATATGTTTCGATAAGATCACCTCTCATTCTTCTGAATTCCAATGAGTCAGGCCCCAAATTTCTCAACCTTTCTGCCTAAGTCAACCCCCTCATCCTCGGAATCAACCTTCTCTGAACTGCCTCTAAAGCAAGTATATCCTTTCGTAAATATGGAAACCAAAACTGCACGCAGTATTCCAGGTGCGGCCTCACCAATACCCTGTACAGCTGTAATAAGACTTCCCTGCTTTTATATTCTATCCCCTTTGCCAAAAATGGCAAAAATCCATTGGCCTTCCTGATCACTTGCTCTACCT
This sequence comes from Pristiophorus japonicus, assembly GCF_044704955.1. Lineage (NCBI taxonomy): Eukaryota > Metazoa > Chordata > Chondrichthyes > Pristiophoridae > Pristiophorus > Pristiophorus japonicus. The sequence goes on from NC_091985.1 coordinate 178,038,837, forward strand.
GCATACTATCCTTTTGTGTTTCATGCACAATATCCCCAGGTCCCGCTGTACTGTGGCACTTTGCAATCTTTCTCCAATACTAAATGGCGGGGCAGGCTTGAGGAGCCTTATGCCTACTCCTGCCCCTATTTCTTATGTTGTTATGTTCTTCTGCTCCTCTAAGATCGGCCTCCGAGGTTCAGCGTCGTATCCAGCTGAGCAGAGCTGGCAGGGTCCCACAACCTCCGCTGAGGAATCTCCACTGCCGCCCCTGTCTCCACCACCTGCTCTTGCTCACTCGTAATGTGTGAGACACCAGGTGAACATACAAACATAAGAATTAGGGGCAGGAGTCGGCCATTCGGCCCATCCAGACTGCTCTGGCATTCAATGAGACCACGGTTGATCTTCTACCTCAACTCCACTTTCCTGCATTATCCCCATATCCCTTGATTCCCTTAATTTCCAAAGATCCATCAATCTCTGTCTTGAATATATTCAACAAATGAGCCTCCATTTTCCTCTGCAGTAGATAATTCCAAAGATTCACTATCCCATGAGTGAAGCAGTACCTCCTCATCTCAGTCCAAAATGGCCACCCCACTCCAAGTTTGCAGATGACACTAAGCTGGGTGGCGGTCTGAGCTGTGAGGAGGACGCTAAAAGGCTGCAAGGTGACTTGGACAGGTTAGGTGAGAGGAAAAATGCATGGCAGATGCAGTATAATGTGGATAAATGTGAGGTTATCCACTTTGATGGCAAAAACACGAAGGCAGAATATTATTTGAATGGTGGCAGGTTAGGAAAAGGGGAGGTGCAACGAGACCTGGGTGTCATGGTACATCAGTCATTGAAAGTTGGCATGCAGGTACAGCAGGTGGTGAAGAAGGAAAATGGTATGTTGGCCTTCATAGCTAGGGGATTTGAGTACAGGAGAAGGGAGGTCTTACTGCAGTTGTACAGAGCCTTGGTGAGGCCTCACCTAGAATATTGTGTTCAGTTTTGGTCTCCTAATCTGAGGAAGGATGACCTTGCTATTGAGTGATTCCCGGGGTATCAGGACTGACATATGGGGAGAGACTGGATCGACTGGGCCTGTATCCACTGGAGTTTCGAAGGATGAGAGGGGATCTCATAGAAAGATATAAAATTCTGACGGGACTGGACTGGTTACATGCAGGAAGAATTCTCCTGATGTTGGGGAAGTCCAGAATGAGGGGATATAGTCTAAGGATAAGAGGTAAACCATTTAGTACTGAGATGAGGAGAAAGATCTTCACTCAGAGAGTTGTTTACCTGTGGAATTCCCTACCGCAGAGAGTTGTTGATGCCAGTTCATTGTATATATTCAAGAGGGAGTTAGATATGGCCCTTATGGCTAAAGGGATCAAGGGGTATGGAGAGAAAGCAGGAAAGAAATACTGAGGTGAATGTTGGTGTGGGCTCGATGGGCCGAATGGCCTACTCCTGCACCTATTTTCTTTGTTTCTATGTTTCTCATTACACAATACCAAATCTAGGATAGCCTGTTCCCTAGTAGGCTCCTCAACATACTAGTCTAAAAAAAACATTTCATATACACTCCAGTATTTCATCTGCCACAGTATTATTACTAATTTGGTTTGGCCAGTCTATATGTAAATTAAAGTCACCTACGATTACTGATGTACCCTTGCTACATGCATCTCTAATTTCCTGTTTGATGCCGTTCGCTACATGGCCACTACTGTTTGGAGGCCTATAGATAACTTCCACCAATATGTTCTGCCCTTGGTGCTTCTTAGTTTCACCCAGACTGATTCTACATCTTGATTTTCTGAGCCAATATCCTTTCTCACTAATGCTCTGTTTCATCCTTTACTAACAACACCACACAACCCACTCTTCCTTTTTACCTGTCCTCCCTAAATATCGAATATCCTTGGATATTCATCTCCCAACCCTGGTCACCCTGCAACCATGTCTCCATAATTGCAACTATATGTATCTGTTTACATCTATTTGCGTTGTTAATTCATCTACCTTATTACGGATGCTCCGTGCATTCAGAAAAAATGTTTTTAGAATTGTCTTTTTAACATTATTAGACATCTTAATATTATTTTGTACTACAGCCCTTAATTGTCCAGGTATTTTGTCTTACCTGGACCCTATTTGCGAGTGCACTCTTTTGTTTTTTGTATGCTCTGTCCCTTCCTGACATAATCTGGTTATCCTTACTTCAATCACTTTCTGCATTGCTTCCTTTTCTTTTCTCTTTAGCGTTCTCGATTGCTCTCTACTGCGACCTCCCTCCCCACGGCCCACGCACCCCGCCCCTACACACTTATTAAGTTTAAAACCCAATAAACCACCCAATTATTTGGTTCGCTAGAACTCTGGTCCCAGCATAGTTCCGGTGTAGTCCATCCCCATGGAACAGCATTCTCTTTCCCGAGTATTGGTACCAGTGCCCCATGAATCGAAACCCACTTCTCTCACACCAAACACTGAGCCACGCATTCATCTCCCTGATTCTGTATTGACCTTATGCCAATTTGCTTGTCGCCCAGTTAATAATGCAGAGGTTATTATCTTTGTGGCTCTGCTTTTCAATGTAGTCCCTATCTGTTCAAACTCTCTCAGCAGAACCCCTTCCTTATTTCTACCTTTGCCATGGCAACTGGATCCGCCCTCGCCCACTCCAAGCTCTTCTCCAGCTCAGGTAGGCACCTGGTGGGCAACACAATCTTCGGGACACACACTCTTGAATGCAGAGAAGCCTATCTGCCCCCCTAACTTTACTGCTCTCTATTACTACCACCTGCCTCTTTACTCCTCCGACGTGAATGGCTTTCTGCACCACAGTGTCTTGGTCAGTCTGCTCTTCCATTCTGCAGTCTGCAGACTTGTCCTCAAGGGTTGCAAGAACCTCAAATCTATTGGACAAGTACAGGGTCTGAGACTCCTGCAATACTACCTCCGGGATCCCCGTACCTGCTTCACTTGCAGTCACACCCTCCTGTCCCTGACCACGTGTCAATTCTAAAGTATTTAATCCAGCGGGTGTGGCTGCCTCCTGGAGAAAAAGTTCCAGGTAACTTTCTCCCTCCCTGATGTCTCGCAATGTCTTTCGCTTGACTCCAGCTCCTCAACTCGGAGCTGAAGTCCGTCGAGCAACAGACACTTACCACAGATGTAGTCGCCCTGGACCAAAACGTCCAGAAGCTACCATGTATTGCAGCAGCAACGCATCTCCTGTTTTCCAATTATATTACTTAATTAATTAGTTTAGCGTTAATCAAGTATTAGTTTATTAAATTAGTTCAACACATAAAGTTTCGTTTTTAGTATTTAGTTATATGCTATATGTTAATTTAAAGAAAAACTTAGCCCACAATCACTACCAATAACTTACCTGCCTTACCTGCGATGTCACACAGCAGAGTTCTCCTCACGTGGAGCCGTGCCTTTTTGAGAGAGACAAAAACCAGACAAAAACCCAAGCCAATTGTGGAAAAAATCTGGGGAAATTCCTCTCCGACCCAACCAGGTGATGGAAACTAGTCCAGGAGGCCACACTGGCCGTATGCTGTGGTCTGCTGTGGCCTATATCCCCACTCTCAGGCCTCAATCTGCTCCCGCACAGGTGTGCCGCTGCTCTGCAGAAAATGTTAGGAAAAACAACGCAAAGCAACACCTCCCTTCCCCACTTCACCGAACTCTCCCACTTACCAAGCTCTTCTTTTCTCATTCTGAGCTACCAGCACTAGCTCTGGGTTGTTAAACTGCTTGTTTGTCAGATGAGTCACCACTCTTCAGTTGTTCAAAGAACCAATTTTAATCAGTTTTAATTAACTGGCTACTTAGCAAGCTGCTGGACAGCTAGCCAGCTAGTTTGTTTCTACTTCAGCCTGAAAGAATCCTAAATATTTAACTGTTAATTTTACTAAGAAGCTACTAGCAATTGCCACTCGCCTCTAAATGGTTTAAAATAGATAAACCTTTAAGAATCTTGCAGTAGCAAACTCTTGTTTTCTCACTCTGAGCTGAAACACCCCACAGAAGGCTGAGGTATGACCCAATCATGAAAGGCTTTCATGGAGCGGGTACAGAGAGAATGTTTCCAATTGGGGCGGAAGAGCATAACGAGAGGCCATCAATATAAGATAGTCACCAAGAAATCCAATAAGGAATGCGGAAGAAACAAGAGGGTGGTGAGAATGTGGAACTCGCTACCACAGGGACTGGTTGAAGTGAATAGTAAAGATGCATTGAAGGGGAGGCGAGACAACTCATGAGGGAGAAAATGAATAGAAGGTTAAGTTGATAGATTTAGACTAGGAAAGACGAGTGGAGGCTTGAATGGATTATAATGTGTGAGTGAGTGTTTAATTATAATGTGTGAGTCAGTGTGTAATTATAACGTGTGGGTCAGTGTGTAATTATAACGTGTGAGTCAGTGTGTAATTATAACGTGTGAGTCAGTGTGTAATTATAACGTGTGAGTCAGTGTGTAATTATAACGTGTGGGTCAGTGTGTAATTATAACGTGTGGGTCAGTGTGTAATTATAACGTGTGAGTCAGTGTGTAATTATAACATGTGGGTCAGTGTGTAATTATAACGTGTGAGTCAGTGTGTAATTATAACGTGTGAGTCAGTGTGTAATTATAACGTGTGGGTCAGTGTGTAATTATAACGTGTGAGTCAGTGTGTAATTATAACGTGTGGGTCAGTGTGTAATTATAACGTGTGAGTCAGTGTGTAATTATAATGTGTGAGACAGTGTGTAATTATAATGTGTGTGTCAGTGTGTAATTATAACGTGTGGGTCAGTGTGTAATTATAACGTGTGGGTCAGTGTGTAATTATAACGTGTGAGTCAGTGTGTAATTATAACGTGTGTGTCAGTGTGTAATTATAATGTGTGAGACAGTGTGTAATTATAATGTGTGTGTCAGTGTGTAATTATAATGTGTGTGTCAGTGTGTAATTATAATGTGAGGGTCAGTGTGTAATTATAATGTGTGGGTCAGTGTGTAATTATAATGTGTGAGTCAGTGTGTAATTATAATGTGTGAGCAGGTCTGTTAGTATAATGTTTCAGCTAGTGTGTCCATGAATTATCAATAGTGATCTCTAAATTGTCCATCTCCCACTGGATGTGCCGTGAAGAATGGAGAGATTGAGTAACACATGAGGCGAGGCAGGACTTTGCTGAATAATAACTTTTGATGCGATTTTTGCTAACTGTGTGTCTCTCAGTGTGTTGTCTGGGGGTGGGGGATGGGGCGAGGTCACCCAGCATAGATAATACATTGTGCTGACTGCACGGCTGACCTTTGGGGCACCAGGGGTCAGAGAGCCCAGTATAAGTAAAGCAGCAATTGCCCAGAGGCAACGTACAACGTTTACTCGATTCGAGCCAATACAGGGGTAAGCGTTAGCCACCATGTACAGCACCGGAGTCCGGTCAAGTCCGTGTCAGTGCAGCACTCCAGGGCAATCTCGAGGGATTGCAGCGAAGGAGACCAATACCGGTGGTACTGAGCCCCCCACACACAGAGCAGGAAAGCCCTGGAGTGGGCTGTATTTGCGGCCTGTGAAACCCACACACACAGAGCTAAACTAATTCTTATTTAAGGAAGGATATATTTGCCTTGGAGCCGGTGGTTCGCTCGATTGATTCCTGGGATGAGAGGGTTGTCTTATGATGAGAGATTGTGTAGAATGGGCCTATACTCTCTGGAGTTTAGAAGAATGAGAGGTGATCTCATTGAAACATACAAGATTCTGACAGGGATTGACAGGGTAGATGCTGAGAGGTTATTTCCCCCGGGCTAGAGAGTCCAGAGCTAGCGGGCACAGTCTCAGAATTTAGTCGGCCATTTAAGACTGAGATGAGCAACGTTAGCACGTTGTGAATCTTTTAAATTATCTGGCCCACAGAGCTGTGGATGCTGAGTGATTATCTTCAAGGCTGAGATTGATAGAATTATGGGTCTAGGGGAATTATGGGATGTGGGGATAGAGCGGCAAAGTGGAGTTGAGTTGATGATCAGCTTTGATATTATTGAATGGGCAACATCTGCTGATATTTCTTATGTTCTTATGTACTGAGTAGCAGGAAAACTCCAGGCTCCATCCTCGGCCTGTGCTGAGTGAGATGATCTCACCCGGGTCAGACAGTGAGGATACTCGATCTGGCCTTAGCCAGCTAAGTGAGTGTTCACAAGGCACACGGGCAGGTGAGTTAGTGGTGAGCAGCTGGGGCTTGTGGAACTCGACCAGCAATGCTAGGTTTGCTCCCCTCGCGAAAGGAGAGTAGGAGAAGGGGAGAGAAGGTGCTGGTTCGTCACACCTCCTACAGCTGATTTTCTCCTTCTTTCCCTTCAGAATCTCTCTCAACGTCCGAAGAGAATGCAGAAATACAACGGCCCCTTGAACCAAGGCTATCCTGGCTACTGGAAGGTGAGATTCGCTTACTGGGACATTACTTGGGAGATAAACACAAACCCTCCACACTCCCATCTCCTACACAAAACTAATGCTAGCAACATTGGAGCAAAAGGAACAGGAGGAGCCCATTCAGCCCCTCGAGCATGTTACACAGGAACAGGAGGAGGCCCATTCAGCCCCTCGAGCATGTTACACAGGAACAGGAGGAGCCCATTCAGCCCCTCGAGCATGTTACACAGGAACAGGAGGAGGCCCATTCAGCCCCTCGAGCCTGTTACACAGGAACAGGAGGAGGCCCATTCAGCCTCTCGAGCATGTTACACAGGAACAGGAGGAGGCCCATTCAACCCCTCGAGCCTGTTACACAGGAACAGGAGGAGGCCCATTCAGCCCCTCGAGCCTGTTACACAGGAACAGGAGGAGGCCCATTCAACCCCTCGAGCCTGATACACAGGAACAGGAGGAGGCCCATTCAGCCCCTCGAGCCTGTTACACAGGAACAGGAGGAGACTATTCAGCCCCTCGAGCCTGTTACACAGGAACAGGAGGAGGCCCATTCAGCCTCTCGAGCATGTTACACAGGAACAGGAGGAGGCCCATTCAACCCCTCGAGCCTGTTACACAGGAACAGGAGGAGGCCCATTCAGCCCCTCGAGCCTGTTACACAGGAACAGGAGGAGGCCCATTCAACCCCTCGAGCCTGATACACAGGAACAGGAGGAGGCCCATTCAGCCCCTCGAGCCTGTTACACAGGAACAGGAGGAGACCATTCAGCCCCTCGAGCCTGTTACACAGGAACAGGAGGAGCCCATTCAGTCCCTCGAGCATGTTACACAGGAACAGGAGGAGACCATTCAGCTCCTCGAGCATGTTACACAGGAACAGGAGGAGACCATTCAGTCCCTCGAGTCTGTTACACAGGAACAGGAGGAGGCCCATTCAGCCCCTCAAACCTGTTACAGAGGAACAGGAGGAGGCCCATTCAGCTCCTCGAGCCTGTTACACAGGAACAGGAGGAGGCCCATTCGGCTCCTCGAGCCTGTTACACAGGAACGGGAGGAGGCCCATTCAGCCCCTCGAGCCTGATACACAGGAACAGGAGGCCCATTAAGATCCTCGAGCCTGTTACACAGAAAAAGGAGAGGCCATTCAACACCTCAAGCTTTTTACAAAGGTCCAAGAGGAGGCCATTCAGTCCCTATGAGCCCGTTAGACAGGAACAGGAGGAGTTCATTCGTCATCCCCGAGCCTGTTGCACAGGATCAGGAGGAGGCCCATTCAGCCCCTCGAGCCTGTTACACTGGAACAGGAGGAGGCCCATTCAGCCCCTCGAGCCTGTTACACAGGAACATGAGTAGGTCATTCAGGCCATCGAGCGCATTGCACAGGAACAGGGTGATGCCATTCAGCCCATCAAACCTGTTACATTAGGAACATGAGGGCATTCAGCCCCTCGAGCGTGTTATTGTGGAAAAGGCAGAGGCCCATACAGCCGCTCGAGCCTGTTACATAGGAACAGGATGAGTCCATTCTGCACCCTTGGGCACGTTACACAGGAACAGGAGGGGGCCATTCATCTCCTCGAACCTGTTACATTTGGAACAGGACGAGGTCATTCAGCCCTCCGAGCCTGTTACAGAGATACTGGAGGAGGCCATTCAGCCCCTCGAGCCGGTTCGACTATTCTGTCTGATGGATGGTGAGTTGTGAAGGTCGTTAAACTGTGGAGACCAGCCTAAGGACTCGGACTCGAGCTACGTCTTCCTGTGATGTTCACAGTGAACAGTCCATCAGTGTGTAACCTTTCTCGCCCTCTCTTTCTCTGTCTCTCTGTCTCTCTGTCTCTGTCTCTGTCTCTCTCTCGCACTCTGTTTCTATCTCTCTCTTTGTCTCTCTGTCTCTCTCTGTCTCTATCTCACTCTGTTTCTGTCTCTCACCCCCGTCTGTCTGTCTGTCTCTGTCTGTCGTTCTGTCTGTCTCTCTCTCTCTCTCTGCCTTTCTCTCTCACTCTCTTTCTCTGCCTTTCTCTTTCCGTCTGTCTCTCTCTGTCTCTCTCTGTCTCTTTCTGTCTCTCTTTGTTTCATGTCTCTCTTTCTGTCTCTCTCTGTCTCTGTCTCTGTCTCTCGCTATCTCTGTCTCTCTGTCTATCTCCCTCTCTCTTTCTATCTCTCACATTCTCTTTCGCTCCCTGTCTTTGTCTCTCTGACTATCTCTGCCTCTCTCTCTATATCCCTCTCTCTCTCTCTCTCTGTCCACCTCTCTCTTTCTCTCTATCTACATGTTTTACAGGTCGTTGTGTGGGAGCGGGAGAATTTCCAGGGCCGGAGGCAGGAATTCACCAGCGAATGTTTCAACATCTCTCAGTGTGGGTTCGACAACGTCCGCTCCATCCGTGTGGAAAGTGGAGCGTGAGTGAATTATCCTTCATCCCTCTATCTCACACTTTCTCTCTTCCTCTTTCTCTCTTGCTCATATTCTCTCTCTCACATTCTCTCACACTATCTCTCTCACACACTCTCACCCTGTCACACGCACTCTCTCTCACATACTGTCTCCCACACACACACTCTCACACACATCCTCACACACAATCTCACATTCTTACACATTCACACACAGTCTCATATACACATATGCTCTCACACACACTCACTCTTACACACACCAATGTATACACACTCTTAAACACACACACTCACACATATGCATACTCACTCACACAATCTCACTCACACACACTCTCACTCCCACTCTCTCACATGTATACTCCCACCCACATTATATCACACATGCACACATGCTCTCACACTCACATACTCTCACGCACACTCTCACATACAGACACACACTCACAGACGTGTGCTCTCACACACAAGCTCGCGAACACACGCACTCTCACACACTCATACTGGCACATACAAATATGCTGTCACACACAAACGCTCTTGCACGCACATGTTCTCACTCACACTCACACACACACACACTCACACACACACTCTTTCTCAAACACTCCCACACACACAGACATTCTCACACGTGCACAATCTGTGTCACACACTCTCTCAAACACACTTGCACTCTCGCCCACAAACACGCTCACACACACGCTCACACACACGCTCACACACACACACATACTCTCTCACACACTCACACACACACAATTACACACACTCACAAAAACTCTCTCACACACACATTCTCTAACACATACTCTCTCTCACACGCACACACACACACACACAGACACACTCACACACATGCACACACTCACAAACACACACACACTCTCATGCAGACTCTCGCACACACATACACACACATGCACTCACACACACACTCTCTCCACATATATACACACTCACACTCTCACCCACATACACAAACTCTCTCACACACACTCACACATACTCTCACGCAGATTCTCGCACACACATAAACACATACACACTCAGACACACACTCTCACTCACACACTCACTCACACAAACTCACACACTCACGCACAAATACACACACTCTAACATTCTATCTTTCACACACTCACACATGACCACAGTCACACAAACTGGGTGGGATATTAAAGCTTATGGTGAGTGAGCAGGAGAGTTAGATTGGACTGGGTGCGATATTGAAGTTCATGGGTAGTGAGCAAGAAAGTGGGATTGGACTCGGTGGGATACTAAAAGGTGTGGGGAGTGAGGGGAGAATGTGATTAGACTGGGTTAGATATTAAACTGTGCGAGGAGTGAGGGGTGAGTTGAATTAGACTGGGTGGCATACTAAACGGTACAGGATGTGAGGGGAGAGAGGGATTAGATTGGGTGAGATATTAAAAGGTTTTGTGAGTGAGAAGGAAAGTGGGATTAGACCGGGTGGAATATTAAAGGGAGCGGAGAGTGAGAGGGAGCATGGGATTAGACTGGGTTTGATATTAAAGGGTTTTGTGAGTGTGAAGGAGAGTGGGGTTAGACCGGGTTTGTATTAAAGAATGTGGGGAGTGAGGGGAAATTGGGATTGGATTGGGCGGAATACTAAAGGGTTAGGGGAGTGAGCAGCAGAGTGCGATTAGACTGGGTGGGATATTAAAGGTTAAGGGGTGTAAGAGCGAGAGTAGGATTAGAATTGTGGGATATTGAAGGCTATCGAGAGTGAGGGGGAGACTGGGATTGGACTGGGTGGCTCATCCTGAGAATTACCACAGTACATATGTGATGGGCCGAATGACCTGCCTCTCTATGGAACATTCGTGGGCTGATATTTGACTCCTTTTCTCTCCTACAGGTGGGTTGGATATGAGCACCATGGTTTCCAGGGGCAGCAGTTTATCCTGGAGCGAGGGGAGTATTCCCGCTGGGAGGCCTGGGCTGGCAGTAACTCCTACCACGTGGAGTGGATGATGTCCTTCAGACCCCTCTACTGTGCAGTAAGTGGCCTCGATACCCTCAGGGGCAGCGTCACGACCAGGGTCAGTGGAACGGTTACAGTTAGGTTCCCACTCAGGCTCAGGGTCAGATACAGGGGTAGGGTTAAAGTTAGGGTCACACTCAGAGTCAGGGTCAGATACAGCGGCATGTTTACAGTTACGATCACTTTCAGAGTCTGTTACTGTGTTAGGGTCACGGATCTGGTCAGGACCGGGCTTACGGTTAAGATCAGGCTCGGTGTCACGATCCCGGTCAAATACAGGGTCAGGGACGGGGTTCTGGTGAGAGTTACGGTTATGCTTTGGGACAAGGTCACCTCCAGGGTCACGGTTCCGGTCAGAGGCGAGTTTATGGTTTGGCTCAGGGTTACAGATCAAGGTTTGGATCACGATAAAGGGTCATGGTCAGGGTCAAGGTGAGTATCAAGGTACAGGTTCATGGTCAGGATTGAGTAATTCCCCTCGAGGGTTGAGCGGGTTTGGTTCTGTGAGACAGACACTCCGAGGGAGGTGACACTCAGCAAGGCTCCGGCCGATGGATTCATCGTCAGGATAGGCTCAACGAATGGGTGGCAGCAGTGGGTAGGGTCGAAGGTCAGGATGAGGTCAGTGAGTGGGGTCGAGGGTCAGAGAGTGGGGACGATGGTCAGGATGGAGTCAGTGATTGGGGTCAGGATGGGGTCAGAGATTGATTTGTTGTGACGATGTCCCCACCACTCTTTCCGACAGAATCACTCCGACTCCTACATGGAAATCTACGAGCGGGAGAACTTCATGGGACGTCACACGGATCTGTGCGATGACTACCCCTCCCTGCAGGCCATGGGTTGGTGCAGCAAGAACGTGGGCTCCATGTTTGTCAAGAGTGGAGCGTAAGTACAGGATTCTACACATTATTCCATTTACCCAAAGGGTTAAAGGTCAGAGCCTGACACTGATCACATCCAGTCCCAGAGGGTGAAAGGACAATGTCTGACTGACTGACGCCACCCAGCCCCATTCGGCTCCTTGAGCCCGCTCCGTCATTCAATAAGCTCATGGCTGATCATCGACCTCAACTCCACTTTCCCGCCCGATCGCCATATTGCTTCATTCCCATAGACCTCAAAAATCTATCTATCTCAAACTTGAATACACTCAACAGCTCAGCATCACAGTCCTCTAGGGCAGAGAATTCCAAAGATTCACCACCCTCTGAGTGAAGAAATTACTCCTCATCTCAGTGTTAAATGGCCGACCTCTGATCCAGAGACTGTGACCCCTGGTTCTAAACACGCCAGCCAGGGGAGACAACCTCTCAGCATCTACCCTGTCAATCCCATTCAGAATCTTGTAAGTTTCAATGATGATTCTTCTAAACTCCAGAGTGTATAGGCACATTCTACATAATCTCTCATCATAAGACAATCCTCTCATCCCAGGATTCAATCTAGTGAACCTCTGTTGTACCACCTCCAAAGCAGGTACATCCTTCCTTAGATAAGGAGATCAAAACTGTGCGCAGTTCTCCAGGAGTGCTCTCAACAAGACCAATGTACAATTGTAGCAAGACTTCCTTACTCTTATACTCCAACCCCCTTGCAATAAAGGCCAGCATGCTGTTTTTGTTCTTTATTGCTTGTTTTACCGGCACGTTACGATTCTGTGTTTCTTGCACAAGGACACCCAAATCTCTCTGAACAGCAACGTTTAATAGTTTCTCACCATTTAAAAATTACTTTGTTTTTCTATGCTTCCTACCAAAGTGAATAACCTCACAGTTCCCACATTATACTCCATCCGCCAACTTACTGCCCACTCACAGTCTCTCTAAATCCTTTTGCAGACAATTTGAGTTCTCACATCTTACTGTACCACCTAGCTTTGTATCATCCGCAAACTTGGATACATTACATTTCGTTCTTTGGGTCAGTGTCTGACACATGACCCCACGCAGTACCGATGGGTGAAAGGTCAGAGCCTGAACCATGACCCCACCAAATCCCAATTGGTGAAAGGTCAGAGACAAACCCATGAGCCCACCCAGTCCCAGAGCTTGAAAGGTCAGAGACAGACCCACTCACCATAACAAGTCCCAGATGGTGAAAGGTCAGAGCCCGAACCATGACCCCACCCAGTCCCAGAGCTTGAAAGGTCAGAACCTGACACACTGAAACCACCCATTCCAAGAGGGTGAAAGGTCAGAGCCTGACACACGACACCACCTAGTCCGAGAGGGTGAAAGCACAGTGTCTGATCCATGATCCCACCCAGTGCCCTGGTCAGAGGATTGGATTTGAACCCATGTCCGGGAGGGTGAAAGGTCAAAGTTACTATTGTTACCCGTTTTGCTGAACCATTTAACACCTTCTTTCCCTGTCGAACCCCACAGGTGGGTTTGTTACCAGTTCCCTGGTTACCGTGGATACCAGTACATCATGGAGTATGATCGACACTCGGGAGAGTTCAAGCACTGGATGCAGTGGGGCTCCCACGCTCAGACTCCACAGGTCCAGTCCATCCGGAGAGTCATGCACTGAGACATCAACTCCATCACCGGCAGACAACCAGCTGCTTTTAACCCTAACTCAATAAAAGAAATCGATTTCTTACCAAACCTCCGCTGGCGATTTGTTCTACAGAGTAACCACCTCGCACACAAAAATAGACTCCCTCCTTAACCAGGGTTCCTGACTGAGAGACTCCCTCCTCAGTCAATCTCCCTGGAGCAACTCCCACTTTAAACAGGGTCTCTGATGGAGAGACTCCCTCATTAAACAGGGTCCCTGACGTAGAGAATCCTTCTTTAAATCTGGTCGCTGATGGCGAGACTGCCACTGTAAACTTTAACGACGTTTCTACATTTAAATATGATAAAGCCCTAAATATCTGCTCTCTAACTATGCTGATCTTATCCAATATTTCACGCTCTTCCTGCAGAACCTCAACGTTGGCAACGTCCAAACGGTCACACTCATCGAGGAACATGCTGCAAGTAGTGACAATAAGGAATACACTGTAATTAATGACATTCACTCAGGAACACCCTGTAAATACTGACACTCACTCAAGAACACGCTGAAAATACCGACACTCACTCAAGAACACCCTGTAAATACTGACATTCACTCAGGAACACCTGATAAATACTGACACTCACTCAGAAATACACTGAAATTAATGACATTCACACAGGAACAACCTGTAAATACTGACACTCATTCAGGAACACCCTGTAAATACTGACATTCACTCAGGAACACACTGTAAACACTGACATTCACTCAGGAACACCTTGTAAATACTGACACTCACTCAGGAATACACTGTAATTAATGACATTCACACAGGAACACCCTGTAAATACTGACACTCACTCAGGAATACACTGTAATTAATGACATTCACACAGGAACACCCTGTAAATACTGACACTCATTCAGGAACACCCTGTAATTACTGACATTCACGCAGGAACATCCTGTAAATACTGACACTCACTCAGGAATACATTGTAATTAATGACATTCACACAGGAACACCCTGTAAATACTGACACTCACTCAGGAATACCCTGTAAATACCGACATTCACTCATGAACACCCTGTAAATACTGACACTCACTCAGGAACACCCTGTAAATACTGACACTCACTCAGGAACACCCTCCAAATACTGACACTCACTCAGGAACACCCTGATACTACTGACACTCACTCAGGAACAGCCTGTAAATACTGACACTCACTCAGGAACAAATTTCAAATATTGACATTCACTCAAGAACATTCTCTAAATAATGACACTCACTCAGGAACACCCTGTAAATACTGACACTCACTCAGGAACACAATGTAACTACTGACACTCACGCAGAAACACCCTGTAATACTGACACTCACTCAACAACACCCTATAAATACTGACACTCACTCAGGAAAACCGTGTATCTACTGACACTCATTCAGGAACACCCTGTAAATACTGACATTCACGCAGGAACAACCTGTAAATACTGACACTCACTCAGGAACACCCTGTAAATAATGACATTCACTCAGGAACAGCTTGTGAACATTGAGACTCACTCAGTTACACCCTGTAAATATTGTCACTCACTCAGGAGCACCCTGTAAATACTGAAACTCACTGAGGAATATCCTGCAAATACTGACACTCAATCAGGAACTCCCTGCAAATACTGACACTGACTCAGGTACAACCTGTAAATACTGACACTCACTCAGGAACATGCTGTAAATACTGACACTCACTCAGGAACACCCTGCAAATAATGACACTCACTCAACAACAACCTTGTAACTACTGACACTCACTCAGGAACACCCTATAAATATGGACACTGACTCAGGAACACCCTGTATCTACTGACACTCACTCAGGGAAACCCTGTAAATATTGACACTGGCTCAGGAATATCCTGTATCTACTGACACTCACTCAAGAACACCCTGTAAATACTGACATTTACTCAGTAACACCCTGCAACTACTGACATTCACTCAGGAACACCCTGTAAATGCCGGCACTGACTCAAGAACACCCTGTAAATACTGACAGTCACTCAGCAACACCCTGTAACTACCGAGACTCACTTAGGAACATTCTGCAAATAATGACATTCACTCAGGAACAGCTTGTGAATATTGAGACTCACTCACAACACCCTGTAAATACTGTCACTCACACAGGAACATCCTGTAAATACTGACACTGACTCACGAACACAATGTAATTACTGACACTCACGCAGAAACACCCTGTAATACTGACACTCACTCAACAACAACCTATAAATACTGACACTCACTCAGGAAAACCGTGTATCTACTGACACTCACTCAGGAACATCCTGTAAATACTGACACTCACTCAGGGAAACCCTGTAAATATTGACACTGACTCAGGAATACCCTGTATCTACTGACACTCACTCAAGAACACCCTGTAAATACTGACATTTACTCAGGAACACCCTGCAACTACTGACATTCACTCAGGAGCACCCTGTAAATACCGGCACTGACTCAAGAACACCCTGTAAATACTGACAGGCACTCAGCAACACCCTGTAACTAACGAGACTCATTTAGGAACATTCTGCAAATAATGACATTCACTCAGGAACAGCTTGTGAATATTGAGACTCACTCAGCAACACCCTGTAAATACTGTCACTCACACAGGAACATCCTGTAAATACTGAACACTGACTCAGGACCACAATGTAATTACTGACACTCATGCAGAAACATCCTGTAATACTGACACTCACTCAACAACACCCTATAAATACTGACACTCACTCAGGAAAACCGTGTATCTACTGACACTCACTCAGGAACACCCTGTAATAACTGAAACTCACTAAGGAATATCCTGCAAATACTGACACTCAATCAGGAACTCCCTGCCAATAGTGACACTGACTCAGGTACAACCTGTAAATACTGACACTCACTCAGGAACATGCTATAAATACTGAGACTCAGTCAGGAACAAACTGTAACTACTGACACTCACTCAGGAACACCCTGTAATACTGACACTCACTCAACAACACCCTATAAATACTGACACTCACTCAGGAAAACCGTGTATCTACTGACACTCACTCAGGAACACCCTGTGAATATTGAGACTCACTCAGCAACACCCTGTAAATACTGACACTCACTCAGGAACACCCTGTAAATACTGACAACTCACTCAGGAACAAATTTCAAATATTGACATTCACTCAAGAACATTCTCTAAATACTGACACTCACTCAGCAACACCCTGTAAATACTGACACTCACTCAGCAACACCCTGTAAATATTGTCACTCACTCAGGAACATCCTATAAATACTGACACTCACTCAGGAACACCCTGTAAATACTGAAACTCACTGAGGAATATCCTGCAAATACTGACACTCAATCAGGAACACCCTTCAAATACTGACACTGACTCAGGTACAACCTGTAAATACTGACACTCACTCAGGAACACGCTGTAAATACTGACACTCACTCAGGAACACCCTATAACTACTGACACTCACTCAGGAACACCCTGTAAATACTGACACTCACTCAGGAACACCCTGTAAATACTGACACTCATGCAGGAACACCCTGCAAATACCAACACTCACTCAGGAAAAACCTGTAAATAATGACACTGACTCAGGAACACCCTGTATCTACTGACACTCACTCAGGGAAACCCTGTAAATATTGACACTGACTCAGGAATACCCTGTATCTACTGACACTCACTCAAGAACACCCTGTAAATACTGACATTTACTCAGGAACACCCTGCAACTACTGACATTCACTCAGGAACACCCTGTTAGTACCGGCACTGACTCAAGAACACACTGTAAATATTGACAGTCACTCAGCAACACCCTGTAACTACCGAGACTCACTTAGGAACATTCTGCAAATAATGACATTCACTCAGGAACAGCTTGTGAATATTGAGACTCACTCAGCAACACCCTGTAAATACTGTCAGTCACTCAGGAACATCCTGTAAATACTGACACTGACTCACGAACACAATGTAATTACTGACACTCACGCAGAAACACCCTGTAATACTGACACTCACTCAACAACACCCTATAAATACTGACACTCACTCAGGAAAACCGTGTATCTACTGACACTCATTCAGGACACCCTGTAATATTGACACTCACTCAGGAACATGCTATAAATACTGATACTCACTCAGGAACACCGTGTAAATACTGACACACACTCAGGAACACCCTGTAAATACTGAAACTCATGAAGGAATATCCTGCAAATACTGACACTCAATCAGGAACTCCCTGCCAATACTGACACTGACTCAGGTACAACCTGTAAATATTGACACTCACTCAGGAACACGCTGTAAATACTGACACTCACTCAGGAACACCCTGTAATACTGACACTCACTCAACAACACCCTGTAAATACTGACATTCACTCAGGAACACCCTGTAAATACTGACACTCACTCAGGAACACCCTGTAAATACTGCCATTCACTCAGGAACACCGTGTAAATATTGACACTCACTCAGTAACATCCTCCAAATACTGACACTCACTCAGGAACACCCTGTAACTACTGACACTCACTCAGGAACATCCTGTGAATATTGAGACTCACTCAGCAACACCCTGTAAATACTGACTCTCACTCAGGAACACCCTGTAAATAATGATATTCACTCAGGAACCGCTTGTGAACATTGAGACTCACTCAGCAACACCCTGTAAATATTGTCACTCACTCAGGAACATCCTGTAATTATAGACACTGACTCAGGAACACAATGTAACTACTGACACTCATGCAGAAACACGCTGTAATACTGACACTCACTCAGGAAAACCGTGTATCTACTGACACTCACTCAGGAACACCTTGTAAATACTGATACTCACTCAGGAACACCTTGTAAATACTGAAACTCACGAAGGAATATCCTGCAAATACTGACACTCAATCAGGAACTCCCTGCAAATACTGACACTGACTCAGGTACAACCAGTAAATACTGACACTCACTCAGGAACACGCTGTAAATACTGACACTCACTCAGGAACATGCTGTAACTACTGACACTCACTCAGGAACACCCTGTAAATACTGACACTCACTCAGGAACACCCTGTAAATACTGACACTCATATAGGAACACACTGCAAATACCAACACTCACTCACGAACAACCTGTAAATACTGACACTCACTCAGGAACACCCTGCAAATATGGACACTGACTCAGGAACACCCTGTATCTACTGACACTCTCACAGGGAAACCCTGTAAATATTGTCACTGACTCAGGAATACTATGTATCTACTGACACTCACTCAAGAACACCCTGTAAATACTGACATTTTCTCAGGAACACCCTGTAACTACTGACATTCACTCAGGAACACCCTGTAAATACCAGCACTGAATCACGAACAGCCTGTAAATATTGACAGTCACTCAGCAACACCCTGTAACTACCGAGACTCACTCAGCAACACCCTGTAAATACTGTCACTCACTCAGGAACATCCTGTAAATACTGACACTGACTCAGGAACACAATGTAATTACTGACACTCACGCAGAAACACCCTGTAATACTGACACTCACTCAACAACACCCTGTAAATACTGAAACTCACTCAGCAACAACCTGTAACTACTGATACTCCTCAGGAACACCCTGTAAATACTGACACTCACTCAGGAACACCCTATAAATACTGACACTCACGCAGGAAAACCGTGTATCTACTGACACTCACTCAGGAACACCCTGGAAATACTGACACTCACTCAGGAACACATTGTAAATACTGACACTCACTCAGGAACACGCTGTAAATACTGACACTCACACGGAAACACCCTGTAATACTGACACTCACTCAACAACACCCTATAAATACTGACACTCACTCAGGAAAACCGTGTATCTACTGACACTCACTCAGGAACACCCTGTAAATACTGACACTCACTCAGGAATACACTGTAATTAATGACATTCACACAGGAACATCCTGTAAATACTGACACTCATTCAGGAACATCCTGTAAATACTGACATTCACGAAGGAACATCCTGTAAATACTGACACTCACTCAGGAATACACTGTAATTAATGACATTCACACAGGAACACCCTGTAAATACTGACACTCACTCAGGAACACCCTGTAAATACTGACATTCACTCAGGAACACCCTGTAAATGCTGACACTCACTCAGGAACACCCTGTAAAAATTGACACTCACACAGAAACACCCTCCAAATACTGACACTCACTCAGGAACAACCTGATACTACTGACACTCACTCAGGAACACCATGTAAATACGGACACTCACTCAGGAACAAATTTCAAATATTGACATTAACTCAAGAACATTCTCTAAATACTGACACTCACTCAGGAACACCCTGTAAATACTGAAACTCACTCAGGAACATCCTGTGAATATTGAGACTCACTCAGCAACACCCTGTAAGTACTGACACTCACTCAGGAACACCGTGTAAATAATGACATTCACTCAGGAACAGCTTGTGAACATTGAGACTCACTCAGCAACACCCTGTAAATACTGTCACTCGCTCAGGAACATCCTGCAAATACTGACACCGACTCAGGAACACAATGTAACTACTTACACTCACGCAGAAACTCCCTGCAAATAATGACACTCACTCAACAAAACACTATAAATACTGACACTCACTCAGGAAAACCTTTATCTACTGACACTCACTCAGGAACAACCTGTAAATACTGATGCTCACTCAGGAACACCCTGTAAATACTGAAACTCACGAAGGAATATCTTGCAAATACTGACACTCAATCAGGAACTCCCTGCAAATACTGACACTGACTCAGGTACAACCTGTTAATACTGGCACTCACTCAGGAACATGCTGTAAATACTGACACTCACTCAGGAACACCCTGTAACTACTGACACTCACTCAGGAACACCCTGTAAATACTGACACTCACTCAGGAACACCCTGTAAATACTGACACTCATGCAGGAACACCCTGAAAATACCAACACTCACTCAGGAACAACCTGTAAATACTGACACTCACTCAGGAACACCCTGCAAATAATGACACTCACTCAACAACAACCTTGTAACTACTGACTCTCACTCAGGAACACCCTGTAAATATGGACACTGACTCAGGAACACCCTGTATCTACTGACACTCACTCAGCGAAACCCTGCAAATAATGACACTGACTCAAGAATACCCTGTATCTACTGACACTCACTCAAGAACACCCTGTAAATACTGACATTTACTCAGGAACACCCTGCAACTACTGACATTCACTCAGAAACACCCTGTAAATACCGGCACTGATTCAAGAACACCCTGTAAATACTGACAGGCACTCAGCAACACCCTGTAACTAACGAGACTCATTTAGGAACATTCTGCAAATAATGACATTCACTCAGGAACAGCTTGTGAATATTGAGACTCACTCAGCAACACCCTGTAAATACTGTCACTCACACAGGAACATCCTGTAAATACTGAACACTGACTCAGGACCACAATGTAATTACTGACACTCACGCAGAAACACCCTGTAATACTGACACTCACTCAACAACACCCTATAAATACTGTCACTCACTCAGGAAAACCGTGTATCTACTGACACTCACTCAGGAACATCCTGTAAATACTGAAACTCACTAAGGAATATCCTGCAAATACTGACAATCAATCAGGAACTCCCTGCCAATAGTGACACTGATTCAGGTACAACCTGTAAATAATGACACTCACTCAGGAACATGCTGTAAATACTG
The DNA here is from genome assembly GCF_044704955.1 of Pristiophorus japonicus. NCBI lineage: Eukaryota > Metazoa > Chordata > Chondrichthyes > Pristiophoridae > Pristiophorus > Pristiophorus japonicus. The sequence goes on from NC_091985.1 coordinate 178,060,061, forward strand.
AGACTCACTCAGGAACAAACTGTAACTACTGACACTCACTCAGGAACACCCTGTAATACTGACACTCACTCAACAACACCCTATAAATACTGACACTCACTCAGGAAAACCGTGTATCTACTGACACTCACTCAGGAACACCCTGTAAATACTGACACTCACTCAGGAATACACTGAAATTAATGACATTCACACAGGAACACCCTGTAAATACTGACACTCATTCAGGAAAACCCTGTAAATACTGACATTCAAGCAGAAACATCCTGTAAATACTGACACTCACTCAGGAATACACTGTAATTAATGACATTCACACAGGAACACCCTGTAAATACTGACACTCACTCAGGAACACACTGGAAATACTAACATTCACTCAGGGACACCCTGTAAATACTGACACTCACTCAGGAACACCCTGTAAATACTGACATTCACTCAGGAACATCCTGTAAATACTGACACTCACTCAGGAAAACCTTTATCTACTGACACTCACTCAGGAACACCCTGTAAATACTGATGCTCACTCAGGAACACCCTGTAAATACTGAAACTCACGAAGGAATATCTTGCAAATACTGACACTCAATCAGGAACTCCCTGCAAATACTGACACTGACTCAGGTACAACCTGTTAATACTGGCACTCACTCAGGAACATGCTGTAAATACTGACACTCACTCAGGAACACCCTGTAACTACTGACACTCACTCAGGAACACCCTGTAAATACTGACACTCACTCAGGAACACCCTGTAAATACTGACACTCATGCAGGAACATCCTGAAAATACCAACACTCGCTCAGGAACAACCTGTAAATACTGACACTCACTCAGGAACACCCTGCAAATAATGACACTCACTCAACAACAACCTTGTAACTACTGACTCTCACTCAGGAACACCCTGTAAATATGGACACTGACTCAGGAACACCCTGTATCTACTGACACTCACTCAGGGAAACCCTGCAAATAATGACACTGACTCAAGAATACTCTGTATCTACTGACACTCACTCAAGAACACCCTGCAACTACTGACATTCACTCAGAAACACCCTGTAAATACCGGCACTGACTCAAAAACACCCTGTAAATACTGACAGGCACTCAGCAACACCCTGTAACTAACGAGACTCATTTAGGAACATTCTGCAAATAATGACATTCACTCAGGAACAGCTTGTGAATATTGAGACTCACTCAGCAACATCCTGTAAATACTGTCACTCACACAGAAACATCCTGTAAATACTGAACACTGACTCAGGACCACAATGTAATTACTGACACTCACGCAGAAACACCCTGTAATACTGACACTCACTCAACAACACCCTATAAATACTGACACTCACTCAGGAAAACCGTGTATCTACTGACACTCACTCAGGAACATCCTGTAAATACTGAAACTCACTAACGAATATCCTGCAAATACTGACACTCAATCAGGAACTCCCTGCCAATAGTGACACTGACTCAGGTACAACCTGTAAATACTGACACTCACTCAGGAACATGCTGTAAATACTGAGACTCACTCAGGAACAAACTGTAACTACTGACACTCACTCAGGAACACCCTGTAATACTGACACTCACTCAACAACACCCTATAAATACTGACACTCACTCAGGAAAACCGTGTATCTACTGACACTCACTCAGGAACACCCTGTAAATACTGACACTCACTCAGGAATACACTGAAATTAATGACATTCACACAGGAACACCCTGTAAATACTGACACTCATTCAGGAAAACCCTGTAAATACTGACATTCAAGCAGAAACATCCTGTAAATACTGACACTCACTCAGGAATACACTGTAATTAATGACATTCACACAGGAACACCCTGTAAATACTGACACTCACTCAGGAACATACTGTAAATACTAACATTCACTCAGGAACACCCTGTAAATACTGACACTCACTCAGGAACACCCTGTAAATACTGACATTCACTCAGGAACACCCTGTAAATACTGACATTCACTCAGCAACACCCTGTAAATACTGACACTCACTCAGGAACATTCTGTAAATACTGACACTCACTCAGGAACACCCTGTAAATACTGACACTCATTCAGGAAAACCTTTATCTACTGACACTCACTCAGGAACACCCTGTAAATACTGATGCTCACTCAGGAACACCCTGTAAATACTGAAACTCACGAAGGAATATCTTGCAAATACTGACACTCAATCAGGAACTCCCTGCAAATACTGACACTGACTCAGGTACAACCTGCTAATACTGGCATTCACTCAGGAACACGCTGTTAATACTGACACTCACTCAGGAACACCCTGTAACTACTGACACTCACTCAGGAACACCCTGTAAATACTGACACTCACTCAGGAACACCCTGTAAATACTGACACTCATGCAGGAACACCCTGCAAATACCAACACTCACTCAGGAACAACCTGTAAATACTGACACTCACTCCAGAACACCCTGCAAATAATGACACTCACTCAACAACAACCTTGTAACTACTGACTCTCACTCAGGAACACCCTGTAAATATGGACACTGACTCAGGAACACCCTGTATCTACTGACACTCACTCAGGGAAACCCTGTAAATATTGACACTGACTCAGGAATACCCTGTATCTACTGACACTCACTCAAGAACACCCTGTAAATACTGACATTTACTCAGGAACACCCTGCAACTACTGACATTCACTCAGGAACACCCTGTAAATACCGGCACTGACTCAAGAACACCCTGTAAATACTGACAGGCACTCAGCAACACCCTGTAACTAACGAGACTCATTTAGGAACATTCTGCAAATAATGACATTCACTCAGGAACAGCTTGTGAATATTGAGACTCACTCAGCAACACCCTGTAAATACTGTCACTCACACAGGAACATCCTGTAAATACTGAACACTGACTCAGGACCAAAATGTAATTACTGACACTCACGCAGAAACACCCTGTAATACTGACACTCACTCAACAACACCCTATAAATACTGACACTCACTCAGGAAAACCGTGTATCTACTGACACTCACTCAGGAACACCCTGTAAATACTGATACTCACTCAGGAACAGCCTGTAAATACTGATACTCACTAAGGAACATCTTGCAAATACTGACACCATATCAGGAACTCCCTGCAAATACTGACACTGACTCAGGTACAACCTGTAAATACTGGCACTCACGCAGGAACACGCTGTAAATACTGACACTCACTTAGGAACAACCTGTAACTACTGACACTCACTCAGGAACACAATGTAACTACTGACACTTATAATACGGAAACACCCTGTAATACTGACACTCACTCAACAACACCCTATAAATACTGACACTCACTCAGGAAAACCGTGTATCTACTGACACTCACTCAGGAACACCCTGTAAATACTGACACTCACTCAGGAATACACTGTAATTAATGACATTCACACAGGAACACCCTGTAAATACTGACACTCATTCAGGAACATCCTGTAAATACTGATATTCACGCAGGAACATCCTGTAAATACTGACACTCACTCAGGAATACATTGTAATTAATGACATTCACACAGGAACACCCTGTAAATACTGACACTCACTCAGGAACACACTGTAAATACTGTCATTCACTCAGGAACACCTTGTAAATATTGACACTCACTCAGGAACACCCTGTAAATACTGACATTCACTCAGGAACACCCTGTGAATGATGACACTCACTCAGGAACACCCTGTAAATACTGTCATTCACTCAGGAACACCTTGTAAATATTGACACTCACTCAGGAACACCCTGTAAATACTGAAACTCACTCAGGAACATCCTGTGAACATTGAGACTCACTCAGCAACACCCTGTAAATACTGACACTCACTCAGCAACACCCTGTAAATACTGTCACTCACTCAGGAACATCCTGCAAATACTGACACCGACTCAGGAACACAATGTAACTACTTACACTCACGCAGAAACACCCTGTAATACTGACACTCACTCAACAAAACCCTATAAATACTGACACTCACTCAGGAAAACCTTTATCTACTGACACTCACTCAGGAACACCCTGTAAATACTGATGCTCACTCAGGAACATCCTGTAAATACTGAAACTCACGAAGGAATATCTTGTAATTACTGACACTCAATCGGGAACTCCCTGCAAATACTGACACTGACTCAGGTACAACCTATTAATACTGGCACTCACTCAGGAACATGCTGTAAATACTGACACTCACTCAGGAACAACCTGTAAATACTGACACTCACTCAGGTACACCCTGTAAATACTGACACTCATGCAGGAACACCCTGAAAATACCAACACTCACTCAGGAACAACCTGTAAATACTGACACTCACTCAGGAACACCCTGCAAATAATGACACTCACTCAACAACAACCTTGTAACTACTGACTCTCACTAAGGAACACCCTGTAAATATGGACACTGACTCAGGAACACCCTGTATCTACTGACACTCACTCAGGGAAACCCTGTAAATATTGACACTGACTCAGGAATACCCTGTATCTACTGACATTCACTCAAGAACACCCTGTAAATACTGACATTTACTCAGGAACACCCTGCAACTACTGACATTCACTCAGGAACACACTGTAAATACCGGCACTGACTCATGAACACCCTGTAAATACTGACAGGCACTCAGCAACACCCTGTAACTAACGAGACTCATTTAGGAACATTCTGCAAATAATGACATTCACTCAGGAACAGCTTGTGAATATTGAGACTCACTCAGCAACACCCTGTAACTACTGACACTCACTCAGGAACACCCTGTAATACTGATACTCACTCAACAACACCCTATAAATACTGACACTCATTCAGGAAAACCCTGTAAATACTGACATTCACGCAGAAACATCCTGTAAATACTGACACGCATTCAGGAATACACTGTAATTAATAACATTCACACAGGAACACCCTGTAAATAATGACACTCACTCAGGAACACACTGTAAATACTGACATTCACTCAGGAACACCCTGTAAATACTGACACTCACTCAGGAACACCCTGTAAATACTGACATTCACTCAGGAACACCCTGTAAATACTGACATTCACTCAGGAACACCCTGTAAATACTGACACTCACTCAGGAATATTCTGTAAATACTGACATTCACTCAGGAACACCCTGTAAATACTGACACTCACTCAGGAACACCCTGTAGATACTGACACTCACTCAGGAACATATTTCAAATATTGACATTCACTCAAGAACATTCTCTAAATACTGACACTCACTTAAGAACACCCTGTAAATAATGACATTCACTCAGGAACAGCTTGTGAACATTGAGACTCACTCAGCAACACCTTGTAAATACTGTCACTCACTCAGGAACATCCTGTAAATACTGACACTTACTCAGGAACACAATGTAACGACTTACACTCACACAGAAACACCCTGTACTACTGACACTCACTCAACAACACCCTATAAATACTGACACTCACTCAGGAAAACCGTGTATCTACTGACACTCACTCAGGAACACCCTGTAAATACTGAAACTCACTCAGGAACAGCCTGTAAATACTGATACTCACTAAGGAATATCTTGGAAATACTGACACCATATCAGGAACTCCCTGCAAATACTGACACTGACTCAGGTACAACCTGTAAATACTGGCACTCACGCAGGAACACGCTGTAAATACTGACACTCACTCAGGAACATCCTGTAACTACTGACACTCACTCAGGAACAACCTGTAAATACTGACACTCACTCAGGAACACCCTGTAAATACTGACACTCATGCAGGAACACACTGCAAATACCAACACTCACTCAGGAACAACCTGTAAATACTGACACTCACTCAGGAACACCCTGTAAATACTGACACTCATGCAGGAACACCCTGCAAATACCAACACTCACTCAGGAACAACCTGTAAATACTGACACTCACTCAGGAACACCCTGCAATTAATGACACTCACTCAACAACAACCTTGTAACTACTGACACTCACTCAGGAACACCCTGTAATTATGGACACTGACTCAGGAACACCCTGTATCTACTGACACTCACTCAGCGAAACCCTGTAGATATTGACACTAACTCAGGAATACTCTGTATCTACTGACACTCACTCAAGAACACCCTGTAATACTGACATTTACTCAGGAACACCCTGTAACTACTGACATTCGCTCAGGAACACCCTGTAAATACCGGCACTGACTCAAGAACACCCTGTAAATACTGACAGTCACTCAGCAACACCCTGAAACTACCGAAACTCACTCAGGAACACCCTGCAAATAATGACATTCACTCAGGAACAACTTGTGAATATTGAGACTCACTCAGCAACACCCTGTAAATATTGTCACTCATTCAGGAACATCCTGTAAATACTGACACTGACAGAGGAATACAATGTAATTACTGACACACACACAGAAACACCCTGTAATACTGACACTCACTCAACAAAACCCTATAAATACTGACACTCACTCAGGAAAACCGTGTATCTACTGCCACTCACTCAGGAAGACCCTGGAAATACTGATACTCACTCAGGAACACCCTGTAACTACTGATACTCACACAGGAACACCTGTAAATACTGACACTCACTCAGGAACACCCTATAAATACTGACACTCAATCAGGAACTCACTGCCAATATTGACACTGACTCAGGTACAACCTGTAAATACTGACACTCACTCAGGAACACCCTGTAAATACTGACAGTCACTCAGGAACAACCTGTAACTACTGACACTCATTCAGGAACACCCTGTAAATACTGATACTCACTCAGGAACACCCTTTAAATACAGACACTCATGCAGGAACACCCTGAAAATACTAACACTCACTCAGGAACAACCTCTAAATACTGACACTCACTCAGGAACAACCTGTAAATATGGACACTGACTCAGGAATACCCTGTATCTACTGACACTCACTCAGGGAAACCCTGTAAATATTGACACTGACTCAGGAATACCCTGTATCTACTGACACTCACACAAGAACACCATGTAAGAACTGACATTAATCAGGAACACCCTGTAACTGCTGACATTCACTCAGCAACACCCTGTATATACCGGCACTGACTCAAGAACACACTGTAAATACTGACAGTCACTCAGCAACACCCTGTAACTACCGCGACTCACTCAGGAACACCCTGCAAAAAATGTCATTCACTCAGGAACAGCTTGTGAATATTGAGACTCACTCAGCAACTCCATGTAAATACTGTCACTCACTCAGGAACATCCTGTAAATACTGACACTGACTCAATAACACAATGTAACTACTGACACTCACGCCGAAACACCCTGTAATACTGACACTCACTCAACAACAACATATAAATACTGACACTCACTCAGGAAAACCGTGTATCTACTGACACTCACTCAGGAACACCCTGGAAATACTGATACTCACTCAGGAACACCCTGTAAATACTGATACTCACTAAGGAATATCTTGGAAATACTGACACCATATCAGGAACTCCCTGCAAATACTGACACTGACTCAGGTACAACCTGTAAATACTGGCACTCACGCAGGAACACGCTGTAAATACTGACACTCACTCAGGAACATCCTATAACTACTGACACTCACTCAGGAACAACCTGTAAATACTGACACTCACTCAGGAACACCCTGTAAATACTGACACTCATGCAGGAACACACTGCAAATACCAACACTCACACAGGAACAACCTGTAAATACTGACACTCACTCAGGAACACCCTGTAAATACTGACACTCATGCAGGAACACCCTGCAAATACCAACACTCACTCAGGAACAACCTGTAAATACTGACACTCACTCAGGAACACCCTGCAATTAATGACACTCACTCAACAACAACCTTGTAACTACTGACACTCACTCAGGAACACCCTGTAAATATGGACACTGACTCAGGAACACCCTGTATCTACTGACACTCACTCAGCGAAACCCTGTAGATATTGACACTAACTCAGGAATACTCTGTATCTACTGACACTCACTCAAGAACACCCTGTAATACTGACATTTACTCAGGAACACCCTGTAACTACTGACATTCGCTCAAGAACACCCTGTAAATACCGGCACTGACTCAAGAACACCCTGTAAATACTGACAGTCACTCAGCAACACCCTGAAACTACCGAAACTCACTCAGGAACACCCTGCAAATAATGACATTCACTCAGGAACAACTTGTGAATATTGAGACTCACTCAGCAACACCCTGTAAATATTGTCACTCATTCAGGAACATCCTGTAAATACTGACACTGACAGAGGAATACAATGTAATTACTGACACACACGCACAAACACCCTGTAATACTGACACTCACTCAACAAAACCCTATAAATACTGACACTCACTCAGGAAAACCGTGTATCTACTGCCACTCACTCAGGAAGACCCTGGAAATACTGATACTCACTCAGGAACACCCTGTAACTACTGATACTCACACAGGAACACCTGTAAATACTGACACTCACTCAGGAACACCCTATAAATACTGACACTCAATCAGGAACTCACTGCCAATATTGACACTGACTCAGGTACAACCTGTAAATACTGACACTCACTCAGGAACACCCTGTAAATACTGACAGTCACTCAGGAACAACCTGTAACTACTGACACTCATTCAGGAACACCCTGTAAATACTGATACTCACTCAGGAACACCCTTTAAATACAGACACTCATGCAGGAACACCCTGAAAATACTAACACTCACTCAGGAACAACCTCTAAATACTGACACTCACTCAGGAACAACCTGTAAATATGGACACTGACTCAGGAATACCCTGTATCTACTGACACTCACTCAGGGAAACCCTGTAAATATTGACACTGACTCAGGAATACCCTGTATCTACTGACACTCACACAAGAACACCATGTAAGAACTGACATTAATCAGGAACACCCTGTAACTGCTGACATTCACTCAGCAACACCCTGTATATACCGGCACTGACTCAAGAACACACTGTAAATACTGACAGTCACTCAGCAACACCCTGTAACTACCGCGACTCACTCAGGAACACCCTGCAAAAAATGTCATTCACTCAGGAACAGCTTGTGAATATTGAGACTCACTCAGCAACTCCCTGTAAATACTGTCACTCACTCAGGAACATCCTGTAAATACTGACACTGACTCAATAACACAATGTAACTACTGACACTCACGCCGAAACACCCTGTAATACTGACACTCACTCAACAACAACATATAAATACTGACACTCACTCAGGAAAACCGTGTATCTACTGACACTCACTCAGGAACACCCTGGAAATACTGATACTCACTCAGGAACACCCTGTAAATACTGACACTCACTCAGGAACACCCTGTCAATACTGACACTCACTCAGGAACACCCTGTAAATACTGACATTCACTCAGGAACACAGTGTAAATATTGACACTCACTCAGTAACATCCTCCAAATACTGACACTCACTCAGGAACACCCTGTAACTACTGACACTCACTCAGGAACATCCTGTGAATATTGAGACTCACTCAGCAACACCCTGTAAATACTGACTCTCACTCAGGAACACCCTGTAAATAATGATATTCACTCAGGAACCGCTTGTGAACATTGAGACTCACTCAGCAACACCCTGTAAATATTGTCACTCACTCAGGAACATCCTGTAATTATAGACACTGACTCAGGAACACAATGTAACTACTGACACTCATGCAGAAACACCCTGTAATACTGACACTCACTCAGGAAAACCGTGTATCTACTGACACTCACTCAGGAACACCTTGTAAATACTGATACTCACTCAGGAACACCTTGTAAATACTGAAACTCACGAAGGAATATCCTGCAAATACTGACACTCAATCAGGAACTCCCTGCAAATACTGACACTGACTCAGGTACAACCAGTAAATACTGACACTCACTCAGGAACACGCTGTAAATACTGACACTCACTCAGGAACATGCTGTAACTACTGACACTCACTCAGGAACACCCTGTAAATACTGACACTCACTCAGGAACACCCTGTAAATACTGACACTCATGCAGGAACACCCTGAAAATACCAACACTCACTCAGGAACAACCTGTAAATACTGACACTCACTCAGGAACACCCTGCAAATAATGACACTCACTCAACAACAACCTTGTAACTACTGACTCTCACTCAGGAACACCCTGTAAATATGGACACTGACTCAGGAACACCCTGTATCTACTGACACTCACTCAACGAAACCCTGCAAATAATGACACTGACTCAAGAATACCCTGTATCTACTGACACTCACTCAAGAACACCCTGTAAATACTGACATTTACTCAGGAACACCCTGCAACTACTGACATTCACTCAGAAACACCCTGTAAATACCGGCACTGACTCAAGAACACCCTGTAAATACTGACAGGCACTCAGCAACACCCTGTAACTAACGAGACTCATTTAGGAACATTCTGCAAATAATGACATTCACTCAGGAACAGCTTGTGAATATTGAGACTCACTCAGCAACACCCTGTAAATACTGTCACTCACACAGGAACATCCTGTAAATACTGAACACTGACTCAGGACCACAATGTAATTACTGACACTCACGCAGAAACACCCTGTAATACTGACACTCACTCAAAAACACCCTATAAATACTGACACTCACTCAGGAAAACCGTGTATCTACTGACACTCACTCAGGAACATCCTGTAAATACTGAAACTCACTAAGGAATATCCTGCAAATACTGACAATCAATCAGGAACTCCCTGCCAATAGTGACACTGACTCAGGTACAACCTGTAAATAATGACACTCACTCAGGAACATGCTGTAAATACTGAGACTCACTCAGGAACAAACTGTAACTACTGACAGTCACTCAGGAACACCCTGTAATACTGACACTCACTCAACAACACCCTATAAATACTGACACTCACTCAGGAACATCCTGTGAATATTGAGACTCACTCAGCAACACCCTGTAAATACTGACTCTCACTCAGGAACACCCTGTAAATAATGATATTCACTCAGGAACCGCTTGTGAACATTGAGACTCACTCAGCAACACCCTGTAAATATTGTCACTCACTCAGGAACATCCTGTAATTATAGACACTGACTCAGGAACACAATGTAACTACTGACACTCATGCAGAAACACCCTGTAATACTGACACTCACTCAGGAAAACCGTGTATCTACTGACACTCACTCAGGAACACCTTGTAAATACTGATACTCACTCAGGAACACCTTGTAAATACTGAAACTCACGAAGGAATATCCTGCAAATACTGACACTCAATCAGGAACTCCCTGCAAATACTGACACTGACTCAGGTACAACCAGTAAATACTGACACTCACTCAGGAACACGCTGTAAATACTGACACTCACTCAGGAACATGCTGTAACTACTGACACTCACTCAGGAACACCCTGTAAATACTGACACTCACTCAGGAACACCCTGTAAATACTGACACTCATGCAGGAACACCCTGAAAATACCAACACTCACTCAGGAACAACCTGTAAATACTGACACTCACTCAGGAACACCCTGCAAATAATGACACTCACTCAACAACAACCTTGTAACTACTGACTCTCACTCAGGAACACCCTGTAAATATGGACACTGACTCAGGAACACCCTGTATCTACTGACACTCACTCAACGAAACCCTGCAAATAATGACACTGACTCAAGAATACCCTGTATCTACTGACACTCACTCAAGAACACCCTGTAAATACTGACATTTACTCAGGAACACCCTGCAACTACTGACATTCACTCAGAAACACCCTGTAAATACCGGCACTGACTCAAGAACACCCTGTAAATACTGACAGGCACTCAGCAACACCCTGTAACTAACGAGACTCATTTAGGAACATTCTGCAAATAATGACATTCACTCAGGAACAGCTTGTGAATATTGAGACTCACTCAGCAACACCCTGTAAATACTGTCACTCACACAGGAACATCCTGTAAATACTGAACACTGACTCAGGACCACAATGTAATTACTGACACTCACGCAGAAACACCCTGTAATACTGACACTCACTCAAAAACACCCTATAAATACTGACACTCACTCAGGAAAACCGTGTATCTACTGACACTCACTCAGGAACATCCTGTAAATACTGAAACTCACTAAGGAATATCCTGCAAATACTGACAATCAATCAGGAACTCCCTGCCAATAGTGACACTGACTCAGGTACAACCTGTAAATAATGACACTCACTCAGGAACATGCTGTAAATACTGAGACTCACTCAGGAACAAACTGTAACTACTGACACTCACTCAGGAACACCCTGTAATACTGACACTCACTCAACAACACCCTATAAATACTGACACTCACTCAGGAAAACCGTGTATCTACTGACACTCACTCAGGAACACCCTGTAAATACTGACACTCACTCAGGAATACACTGAAATTAATGACATTCACACAGGAACACCCTGTAAATACTGACACTCATTCAGGAAAACCCTGTAAATACTGACATTCAAGCAGAAACATCCTGTAAATACTGACACTCACTCAGGAATACACTGTAATTAATGACATTCACACAGGAACACCCTGTAAATACTGACACTCACTCAGGAACACATTGTAAATACTAACATTCACTCAGGAACACCCTGTAAATACTGACACTCACTCAGGAACACCCTGTAAATACTGACATTCACTCAGGAACATCCTGTAAATACTGACACTCACTCAGGAAAACCTTTATCTACTGACACTCACTCAGGAACACCCTGTAAATACTGATGCTCACTCAGGAACACCCTGTAAATACTGAAACTCACGAAGGAATATCTTGCAAATACTGACACTCAATCAGGAACTCCCTGCAAATACTGACACTGACCCAGGTACAACCTGTTAATACTGGCACTCACTCAGGAACATGCTGTAAATACTGACACTCACTCAGGAACACCCTGTAACTACTGACACTCACTCAGGAACACCCTGTAAATACTGACACTCACTCAGGAACACCCTGTAAATACTGACACTCATGCAGGAACATCCTGAAAATACCAACACTCACTCAGGAACAACCTGTAAATACTGACACTCACTCAGGAACACCCTGCAAATAATGACACTCACTCAACAACAACCTTGTAACTACTGACTCTCACTCAGGAACACCCTGTAAATATGGACACTGACTCAGGAACACCCTGTATCTACTGACACTCACTCAGGGAAACCCTGCAAATAATGACACTGACTCAAGAATACTCTGTATCTACTGACACTCACTCAAGAACACCCTGTAAATACTGACATTTACTCAGGAACACCCTGCAACTACTGACATTCACTCAGAAACACCCTGTAAATACCGGCACTGACTCAAGAACACCCTGTAAATACTGACAGGCACTCAGCAACACCCTGTAACTAACGAGACTCATTTAGGAACATTCTGCAAATAATGACATTCACTCAGGAACAGCTTGTGAATATTGAGACTCACTCAGCAACATCCTGTAAATACTGTCACTCACACAGGAACATCCTGTAAATACTGAACACTGACTCAGGACCACAATGTAATTACTGACACTCACGCAGAAACACCCTGTAATACTGACACTCACTCAACAACACCCTATAAATACTGACACTCACTCAGGAAAACCGTGTATCTCCTGACACTCACTCAGGAACATCCTGTAAATACTGAAACTCACTAAGGAATATCCTGCAAATACTGACACTCAATCAGGAACTCCCTGCCAATAGTGACACTGACTCAGGTACAACCTGTAAATACTGACACTCACTCAGGAACATGCTGTAAATACTGAGACTCACTCAGGAACAAACTGTAACTACTGACACTCACTCAGGAACACCCTGTAATACTGACACTCACTCAACAACACCCTATAAATACTGACACTCACTCAGGAAAACCGTGTATCTACTGACACTCACTCAGGAACACACTGTAAATACTGACACTCACTCAGGAATACACTGAAATTAATGACATTCACACAGGAACACCCTGTAAATACTGACACTCATTCAGGAAAACCCTGTAAATACTGGCATTCAAGCAGAAACATCCTGTAAATACTGACACTCACTCAGGAATACACTGTAATTAATGACATTCACACAGGAACACCCTGTAAATACTGACACTGACTCAGGAACACACTGTAAATACTAACATTCACTCAGGAACACCCTGTAAATACTGACACTCACTCAGGAACACCCTGTAAATACTGACATTCACTCAGGAACACCCTGTAAATACTGACATTCACTCAGCAACACCCTGTAAATACTGACACTCACTCAGGAACATTCTGTAAATACTGACACTCACTCAGGAACACCCTGTAAATACTGACACTCACTCAGGAAAACCTTTATCTACTGACACTCACTCAGGAACACCCTGTAAATACTGATGCTCACTCAGGAACACCCTGTAAATACTGAAACTCACGAAGGAATATCTTGCAAATACTGACACTCAATCAGGAACACCCTGCAAATACTGACACTGACTCAGGTACAACCTGTTAATACTGGCATTCACTCAGGAACACGCTGTTAATACTGACACTCACTCAGGAACACCCTGTAACTACTGACACTCACTCAGGAACACCCTGTAAATACTGACACTCACTCAGGAACACCCTGTAAATACTGACACTCATGCAGGAACACCCTGCAAATACCAACACTCACTCAGGAACAACCTGTAAATACTGACACTCACTCCAGAACACCCTGCAAATAATGACACTCACTCAACAACAACCTTGTAACTACTGACTCTCACTCAGGAACACCCTGTAAATATGGACACTGACTCAGGAACACCCTGTATCTACTGACACTCACTCAGGGAAACCCTGTAAATATTGACACTGACTCAGGAATACCCTGTATCTACTGACACTCACTCAAGAACACCCTGTAAATACTGACATTTACTCAGGAACACCCTGCAACTACTGACATTCACTCAGGAACACCCTGTAAATACCGGCACTGACTCAAGAACACCCTGTAAATACTGACAGGCACTCAGCAACACCCTGTAACTAACGAGACTCATTTAGGAACATTCTGCAAATAATGACATTCACTCAGGAACAGCTTGTGAATATTGAGACTCACTCAGCAACACCCTGTAAATACTGTCACTCACACAGGAACATCCTGTAAATACTGAACACTGACTCAGGACCAAAATGTAATTACTGACACTCACGCAGAAACACCCTGTAATACTGACACTCACTCAACAACACCCTATAAATACTGACACACACTCAGGAAAACCGTGTATCTACTGACACTCACTCAGGAACACCCTGTAAATACTGATACTCACTCAGGAACAGCCTGTAAATACTGATACTCACTAAGGAACATCTTGCAAATACTGACACCATATCAGGAACTCCCTGCAAATACTGACACTGACTCAGGTACAACCTGTAAATACTGGCACTCACGCAGGAACACGCTGTAAATACTGACACTCACTTAGGAACAACCTGTAACTACTGACACTCACTCAGGAACACAATGTAACTACTGACACTTATAATACGGAAACACCCTGTAATACTGACACTCACTCAACAACACCCTATAAATACTGACACTCACTCAGGAAAACCGTGTATCTACTGACACTCACTCAGGAACACCCTGTAAATACTGACACTCACTCAGGAATACACTGTAATTAATGACATTCACACAGGAACACCCTGTAAATACTGACACTCATTCAGGAACATCCTGTAAATACTGATATTCACGCAGGAACATCCTGTAAATACTGACACTCACTCAGGAATACATTGTAATTAATGACATTCACACAGGAACACCCTGTAAATACTGACACTCACTCAGGAACACACTGTAAATACTGTCATTCACTCAGGAACACCTTGTAAATATTGACACTCACTCAGGAACACCCTGTAAATACTGACATTCACTCAGGAACACCCTGTGAATGATGACACTCACTCAGGAACACCCTGTAAATACTGTCATTCACTCAGGAACACCTTGTAAATATTGACACTCACTCAGGAACACCCTGTAAATACTGAAACTCACTCAGGAACATCCTGTGAACATTAAGACTCACTCAGCAACACCCTGTAAATACTGACACTCACTCAGCAACACCCTGTAAATACTGTCACTCACTCAGGAACATCCTGCAAATACTGACACCGACTCAGGAACACAATGTAACTACTTACACTCACGCAGAAACACCCTGTAATACTGACACTCACTCAACAAAACCCTATAAATACTGACACTCACTCAGGAAAACCTTTATCTACTGACACTCACTCAGGAACACCCTGTAAATACTGATGCTCACTCAGGAACATCCTGTAAATACTGAAACTCACGAAGGAATATCTTGCAATTACTGACACTCAATCAGGAACTCCCTGCAAATACTGACACTGACTCAGGTACAACCTATTAATACTGGCACTCACTCAGGAACATGCTGTAAATACTGACACTCACTCAGGAACACCCTGTAAATACTGACACTCACTCAGGTACACCCTGTAAATACTGACACTCATGCAGGAACACCCTGAAAATACCAACACTCACTCAGGAACAACCTGTAAATACTGACACTCACTCAGGAACACCCTGCAAATAATGACACTCACTCAACAACAACCTTGTAACTACTGACTCTCACTAAGGAACACCCTGTAAATATGGACACTGACTCAGGAACACCCTGTATCTACTGACACTCACTCAGGAACACCCTGCAACTACTGACATTCACTCAGGAACACCTGTAAATACCGGCACTGACTCATGAACACCCTGTAAATACTGACAGGCACTCAGCAACACCCTGTAACTAACGAGACTCATTTAGGAACATTCTGCAAATAATGACATTCACTCAGGAACAGCTTGTGAATATTGAGACTCACTCAGCAACACCCTGTAACTACTGACACTCACTCAGGAACACCCTGTAATACTGATACTCACTCAACAACACCCTATAAATACTGACACTCATTCAGGAAAACCCTGTAAATACTGACATTCACGCAGAAACATCCTGTAAATACTGACACGCATTCAGGAATACACTGTAATTAATAACATTCACACAGGAACACCCTGTAAATACTGACACTCACTCAGGAACACACTGTAAATACTGACATTCACTCAGGAACACCCTGTAAATACTGACACTCACTCAGGAACACCCTGTAAATACTGACATTCACTCAGGAACACCCTGTAAATACTGACACTCACTCAGGAATATTCTGTAAATACTGACATTCACTCAGGAACACCCTGTAAATACTGACACTCACTCAGGAACACCCTGTAGATACTGACACTCACTCAGGAACATATTTCAAATATTGACATTCACTCAAGAACATTCTCTAAATACTGACACTCACTTAAGAACACCCTGTAAATAATGACATTCACTCAGGAACAGCTTGTGAACATTGAGACTCACTCAGCAACACCTTGTAAATACTGTCACTCACTCAGGAACATCCTGTAAATACTGACACTTACTCAGGAACACAATGTAACGACTTACACTCACACAGAAACACCCTGTACTACTGACACTCACTCAACAACACCCTATAAATACTGACACTCACTCAGGAAAACCGTGTATCTACTGACACTCACTCAGGAACACCCTGTAAATACTGAAACTCACTCAGGAACAGCCTGTAAATACTGATACTCACTAAGGAATATCTTGGAAATACTGACACCATATCAGGAACTCCCTGCAAATACTGACACTGACTCAGGTACAACCTGTAAATACTGGCACTCACGCAGGAACACGCTGTAAATACTGACACTCACTCAGGAACATCCTGTAACTACTGACACTCACTCAGGAACAACCTGTAAATACTGACACTCACTCAGGAACACCCTGTAAATACTGACACTCATGCAGGAACACACTGCAAATACCAACACTCACTCAGGAACAACCTGTAAATACTGACACTCACTCAGGAACACCCTGTAAATACTGACACTCATGCAGGAACACCCTGCAAATACCAACACTCAATCAGGAACAACCTGTAAATACTGACACTCACTCAGGAACACCCTGCAATTAATGACACTCACTCAACAACAACCTTGTAACTACTGACACTCACTCAGGAACACCCTGTAAATATGGACACTGACTCAGGAACACCCTGTATCTACTGACACTCACTCAGCGAAACCCTGTAGATATTGACACTAACTCAGGAATACTCTGTATCTACTGACACTCACTCAAGAACACCCTGTAATACTGACATTTACTCAGGAACACCCTGTAACTACTGACATTCACTCAGGAACACCCTGTAAATACCGGCACTGACTCAAGAACACCCTGTAAATACTGACAGTCACTCAGCAACACCCTGAAACTACCGAGACTCACTCAGGAACACCCTGCAAATAATGACATTCACTCAGGAACAACTTGTGAATATTGAGACTCACTCAGCAACACCCTGTAAATATTGTCACTCATTCAGGAACATCCTGTAAATACTGACACTGACAGAGGAATACAATGTAATTACTGACACACACGCAGAAACACCCTGTAATACTGACACTCACTCAACAAAACCCTATAAATACTGACACTCACTCAGGAAAACCGTGTATCTACTGCCACTCACTCAGGAAGACCCTGGAAATACTGATACTCACTCAGGAACACCCTGTAACTACTGATACTCACACAGGAACACCTGTAAATACTGACACTCACTCAGGAACACCCTATAAATACTGACACTCAATCAGGAACTCACTGCCAATATTGACACTGACTCAGGTACAACCTGTAAATACTGACACTCACTCAGGAACACCCTGTAAATACTGACAGTCACTCAGGAACAACCTGTAACTACTGACACTCATTCAGGAACACCCTGTAAATACTGATACTCACTCAGGAACACCCTTTAAATACAGACACTCATGCAGGAACACCCTGAAAATACTAACACTCACTCAGGAACAACCTCTAAATACTGACACTCACTCAGGAACAACCTGTAAATATGGACACTGACTCAGGAATACCCTGTATCTACTGACACTCACTCAGGGAAACCCTGTAAATATTGACACTGACTCAGGAATACCCTGTATCTACTGACACTCACTCAAGAACACCATGTAAGAACTGACATTAATCAGGAACACCCTGTAACTGCTGACATTCACTCAGCAACACCCTGTATATACCGGCACTGACTCAAGAACACACTGTAAATACTGACAGTCACTCAGCAACACCCTGTAACTACCGCGACTCACTCAGGAACACCCTGCAAAAAATGACATTCACTCAGGAACAGCTTGTGAATATTGAGACTCACTCAGCAACTCCCTGTAAATACTGTCACTCACTCAGGAACATCCTGTAAATACTGACACTGACTCAATAACACAATGTAACTACTGACACTCACGCCGAAACACCCTGTAATACTGACACTCACTCAACAACAACATATAAATACTGACACTCACTCAGGAAAACCGTGTATCTACTGACACTCACTCAGGAACACCCTGGAAATACTGATACTCACTCAGGAACACCCTGTAAATACTGACACTCACTCAGGAACACCCTGTCAATACTGACACTCACTCAGGAACAACCTGTAAATACTGACACTCACTCAGGAACATCGTGCAAATAATGACACTCACTCAACAACAACCTTGTAACTACGGACACTCACTCAGGAACAACCTGTAAATATGGACACTGACTCAGGAATACCCTGTATCTACTGACACTCACTCAGGGACACCATTTCAATACTGACACTGACTCAGGATTACCCTGTATCTAATGACACTCACTCAGGAACACCTTGTAAATAATGACACTCACACGGGAACACCTTGTAAATAATGACACTCATGCAGGAACACCCTGCAAATACTAACACTCACTCAGGAACAACCTGTAAATAATGACACTCACTCAGGAACACTCTGCAAATAATGACACTCACTCAGCAACAACCTTGTAACTACTGACACTCACTCAGGAACACCCTGTAAATACGAACACTTACTCAGGAATACCCTGTATCTACTGACACTCACTCAGGGACACCCTTTCAATACTGACACTGACTCAGGATTACCCTGTATCTAATGACACTCACTCATGAACACCTTGTAAATAATGACATTTACTCAGGGACAGCCTGTAACTACTGACATTCACTCCGGAACACCCTGTAAATACAGGCACTGACTCAAGAACACCCTGTAACTACCGAGACTAACTCAGGAACACAATGTAAATACTGACACTGACTCAGGAACACAATGTAACTACTGACACTCACTCAGAAACAACCTGTAATACTGACACTCACTCAACAACACCATATAACTACTGACACTCACTCAGGAAAACCCTGTAACTACTGACACTCAATCAGGAACAACGTGTAAATACTGACATTCACTCAGGAACACCCTGTAAATAATGACATTCACTCAGGAACCCCCTGTAAATACTGACATTCACTCAGGAACAACATGTAAACACTGACACTGACTCAGGAACAACCTGTAAATACTGACACTCACTCAGGAACAACCTGTAAATACTGACACTCACTCAGGAACAACCTGTAACTACTGACACTCACTCAGGTACAACCTGTAAATACTGACACTCACTCAGGAACACCGTGCAAATACTGACACTGAATCAGGAACAACCTGTAACTACAGACACTCACTCAGGAAAATACAGTAAATACTGACACACACTCAGGAACACCCTGTAAATACTGACACTCACTCAGCAACACCCTGCAACTACTGACACTCACTCAGGAACACTCTGTAAATTCTGACACACACTCAGCAACACCCTGTAAATACTGACATTCACTCAGGAACACTCTGTAACTACTGACACTCACTCGGGAACACCCTGTAAATACTGACACTGACTCAGGAATACCCTGTATCTACTGACACTCATTCAGGGACACCATGTAAATACTGACACTCACTCAGGAAAACACTTTAATACTGAGACTCACTCAGGAACAACCTGTAAATACTGACACTCACTCAGCAACACCCTGTAACTACGGACACTCAGCAACACGCTGTAACTACCGAGACTCACTCAGGAACACCCTGTAAATACTGACACTGACTCAGGAACACAATGTAACTCCTGACACTCACTCAGAAACACCCTGTAATACTGACACTCACTCAACAACACCCTGTAACTACTGAAACTCACTCAGGAAAACCCTGTAACTACTGACACTGACTCAGGAATACCTGTATCTACTGACACTCACTCAGGAACACCCTGTAAATAATGACATTTACTCAGGAACACCCTGTAACTACTGACATTCACTCCGGAACACCCTGTAAATACAGGCACTGACTCAAGAACACCCTGTAAATACTGACAGTCACTCAGCAACACCCTGTATCTACCGAGACTCACTCAGGAACACCCTGTAAATACTGACACTGACTCAGGAACACAATGTAACTCCTGACACTCACTCAGAAATACCCTGTAATACTGACACTCACTCAACAACACCATGTAACTACTGATACTCACTCAGGAAAACCCTGTAACTACTGACACTCAATCAGGAACAACCTGCAAATACTGACATTCACTCACGAACACCCTGTAAATACTGACATTCACTCAGGAACAACATGTAAATACTGACACTGATTCAGGAGCAACCTGTAGATACTGACACTCACTCAGGAACAACCTGTAAATACTGACACTCACTCAGGAACAACCTGTAACTACTGACACGCACTCAGGGACAACCTGTAAATACTGACACTCACTCAGGAACACCGTGCAAATACTAACACTGAATCAGGAACAACCTGTAACTTCTGACACTCACTCAGGAAAATACAATAAATACTGACACACACTCAGGAACACCCTGTAAATACTGACACTCATTCAGCAACACACTGCAACTACTGACACTCACTCAGGAACAACCTGTAAATACTGACACACACTCAGCAACACCCTGTAAATACTGACATTCACACAGGAACACCCTGTAACGATTGACACTCACTCAGGAACACCCTGTAAATACTGACATTGACTTAGGAATACCCTGTGTATACTGACACTCACTCAGGGACACCATGTAAATACTGACACTCACTCAGGAAAACACTTTAAATACTGAGACACACTCAGGAACAACCTGTAAATACTGACACTCGCACAGGAACACCTTGTAAATACTGACACTTGTGCAGGAACACCCTGCAAATACTAACACTCACTCAGGAACAACCTATAAATACTGACACTCACTCAGGAACAACCTGTAACTACTGACACTCACTCAAGAACACCGTGCAAATACTGACACTGAATCAGGAACAACCTGTAACTACAGACATTCACTCAGCAACACCCTGCAACTACTGACACACACTCAGCAACACCCTGTAATACTGATATTCACTCAGGAATACGCTGTATCTACTGACACTCACTCAGGAACACCATGTAAATACTGACACCCATTCAGGAAAACACTTTAAATATTGAGACTCACTCAGGAACAACCTGTAAATACTGACACTCACACAGGAACACCTTGTAAATACTGACACTCATCCAGTAACACCCTGCAAATACTAACACTCACTCAGGAACAACCTGTAAATACTGACACTCACTCAGGAACACTCTGCAAATAATGACACTCACTCAGCAACAACCTTGTAACCACTGACACTCACTCAGGAACACCCTGTAAATACGAACACTTACTCAGGAATACCCTGTATCTACTGACACTCACTCAGGGACACCCTTTCAATACTGACACTGACTCAGGATTACCCTGTATCTAATGACACTCACTCATGAACACCTTGTAAATAATGACATTTACTCAGGGACACCCTGTAACTACTGACATTCACTCCGGAACACCCTGTAAATACAGGCACTGACTCAAGAACACCCTGTAACTACCGAGACTAACTCAGGAACACAATGTAAATACTGACACTGACTCAGGAACACAATGTAACTACTGACACTCACTCAGAAACAACCTGTAATACTGACACTCACTCAACAACACCATATAACTACTGACACTCACTCAGGAAAACCCTGTAACTACTGACACTCAATCAGGAACAACGTGTAAATACTGACATTCACTCAGGAACACCCTGTAAATAATGACACTCACTCAGGAACACCCTGTAAATACTGACACTGACTCAGGAATACCCTGTATCTACTGACACTCATTCAGGGACACCATGTAAATACTGACACTCACTCAGGAAAACACTTTAATACTGAGACTCACTCAGGAACAACCTGTAAATACTGACACTCACTCAGCAACACCCTGTAACTACTGACACTCAGCAACACGCTGTAACTACCGAGACTCACTCAGGAACACCCTGTAAATACTGACACTGACTCAGGAACACAATGTAACTCCTGACACTCACTCAGAAATACCCTGTAATACTGACACTCACTCTACAACACCATGTAACTACTGATACTCACTCAGGAAAACCCTGTAACTACTGACACTCAACCAGGAACAACCTGCAAATACTGACATTCACTCAGGAACACCCTGTAAATACTGACATTCACTCAGGAACAACATGTAAATACTGACACTGATTCAGGAACAACCTGTAGATACTGACACTCACTCAGGAACAACCTGTAAATACTGACACTCACTCAGGAACAACCTGTAACTACTGACACGCACTCAGGGACAACCTGTAAATACTGACACTCACTCAGGAACACCGTGCAAATACTAACACTGAATCAGGAACAACCTGTAACTTCTGACACTCACTCAGGAAAATACAATAAATACTGACACACACTCAGGAACACCCTGTAAATACTGACACTCATTCAGCAACACACTGCAACTACTGACACTCACTCAGGAACAACCTGTAAATACTGACACACACTCAGCAACACCCTGTAAATACTGACATTCACACAGGAGCACCCTGTAACGATTGACACTCACTCAGGAACACCCTGTAAATACTGACATTGACTTAGGAATAACCTGTATCTACTGACACTCACTCATGGACACCATGTAAATACTGACACTCACTCAGGAAAACACTTTAAATACTGAGACACACTCAGGACCAACCTGTAAATACTGACACTCGCACAGGAACACCTTGTAAATACTGACACTTGTGCAGGAACACCCTGCAAATACTAACACTCACTCAGGAACAACCTGTAAATACTGAGACTCACTCAGGAACAACCTGTAACTACTGACACTCACTCAAGAACACCGTGCAAATACTGACACTGAATCAGGAACAACCTGTAACTACAGACATTCACTCAGCAACACCCTGCAACTACTGACACACACTCAGCAACACCCTGTAATACTGATATTCACTCAGGAATACGCTGTATCTACTGACACTCACTCAGGAACACCATGTAAATACTGACACCCACTCAGGAAAACACTTTAAATATTGAGACTCACTCAGGAACAACCTGTAAATACTGACACTCGCACAGGAACACCTTGTAAATACTGACACTCATCCAGTAACACCCTGCAAATACTAACACTCACTCAGGAACAACCTGTAAATACTGACACTCACTCAGGAACACTCTGCAAATAATGACACTCACTCAGCAACAACCTTGTAACTACTGACACTCACTCAGGAACACCCTGTAAATACGAACACTTACTCAGGAATACCCTGTATCTACTGACACTCACTCAGGGACACCCTTTCAATACTGACACTGACTCAGGATTACCCTGTATCTAATGACACTCACTCAGGAACATCTTGTAAATAATGACATTTACTCAGGGACACCCTGTAACTACTGACATTCACTCCGGAACACCCTGTAAATACAGGCACTGACTCAAGAACACCCTGTTACTACCGAGACTAACTCAGGAACACGATGTAAATACTGACACTGACTCAGGAACACAATGTAACTACTGACACTCACTCAGAAACAACCTGTAATACCGACACTCACTCAACAACACTATATAACTACTGACACTCACTCAGGAAAACCCTGTAACTACTGACACTCAATCAGGAACAACCTGTAAATACTGGCATTCACTCAGGAACACCCTGTAAATAATGACATTCACTCAGGTACCCCCTGTAAATACTGACATTCACTCAGGAACAACATGTAAACACTGACACTGACTCAGGAACAACCTGTAACTACTGACACTCACTCAGGAACAACCTGTAAATACTGACACTCACTCAGGAACAACCTGTAACTACTGACACTCACTCAGGTACAACCTGTAAATACTGACACTCACTCAGAAACACCGTGCAAATGCTGACACTGAATCAGGAACAACCTGTAACTACAGACACTCACTCAGGAAAATACAGTAAATACTGACACTCACTCAGCAACACCCTGCAACTACTGACACTCACTCAGGAACACCCTGTAAATTTTGACACACACTCAGCAACACCCCTGTAAATACTGACATTCACTCAGGAACACGCTGTAACTACTGACACTCACTCAGGAACACCCTGTAAATACTGACACTGACTCAGGAGTACCCTGTACCTACTGACACTCACTCAGGGACACCATGTAAATACTGACACTCACTCAGGAAAACACTTTAATACTGAGACTCACTCAGGAACAACCTGTAAATACTGACACTCACTCAGCAACACCCTGTAACTACTGACACTCAGCAACACCCTGTAACTACCGAGACTCACTCAGGAACACCCTGTAAATACTGACACTGACTCAGGAACACAATGTAACTCATGACACTCACTCAGAAACACCCTGTAATACTGCCACTCACTCAACAACACCCTGTAACTACTGAAACTCACTCAGGAAAACCCTGTAACTACTGACACTGACTCAGGAATACCTGTATCTACTGACATTCACTCAGGAACACCCTGTAAATAATGACATTTACTCAGGAACATCCTGTAACTACTGACATTCACTCCAGAACACCCTGTAAATATAGGCACTGACTCAAGAACACCCTGTAAATACTGACAGTCACTCAGCAACACCCTGTATCTACCGAGTCTCACTCAGGAACACCCTGTAAATACTGACACTGACTCAGGAACACAATGTAACTCCTGACACTCACTCATAAATACCCTGTAATACTGACACTCACTCAACAACACCCTGTAACTACTGATACTCACTCAGGAAAACCCTGTAACTACTGACACTCAATCAGGAACAACCTGCAAATACTGACATTCACTCAGGAACATCCTGTAAATACTGACATTCACTCAGGAACAACATGTAAATACTGACACTGATTCAGGAACAACCTGTAGATACTGACACTCACTCAGGAACAACCTGTAACTACTGACACTGAATCAGGAACAACCTGTAACATTTGACACTCACTCAGGAAAATACAATAAATACTGACACACACACAGGAACACCCTGTAAATACTGACACTCACTCAGCAACACCCTGCAACTACTGACACTCACTCAGGAACAACCTGTAAATACTGACACACACTCAGCAACACCCTGTAAATACTGACATTCACACAGGAACACCCTGTAACGATTGACACTCACTCAGGAACAACATGTAAACACTGACACAGACACAGGAACAACCTGTAAATACTGACACTCACTCAGGAACACTCTGCAAATAATGACACTCACTCAGCAACAACCTTGTAACCACTGACACTCACTCAGGAACACCCTGTAAATACGAACACTTACTCAGGAATACCCTGTATCTACTGACACTCACTCAGGGACACCCTTTCAATACTGACACTGACTCAGGATTACCCTGTATCTAATGACACTCACTCATGAACACCTTGTAAATAATGACATTTACTCAGGGACACCCTGTAACTACTGACATTCACTCCGGAACACCCTGTAAATACAGGCACTGACTCAAGAACACCCTGTAACTACCGAGACTAACTCAGGAACACAATGTAAATACTGACACTGACTCAGGAACACAATGTAACTACTGACACTCACTCAGAAACAACCTGTAATACTGACACTCACTCAACAACACCATATAACTACTGCTACTCACTCAGGAAAACACTTTAATACTGAGACTCACTCAGGATCAACCTGTAAATACTGACACTCACTCAGCAACACCCTGTAACTACTGACACTCAGCAACACCCTGTAACTACCGAGACTCACTCAGGAACACCCTGTAAATACTGACACTGACTCAGGAACACAATGTAACTCCTGACACTCACTCAGAAACACCCTGTAATACTGACACTCACTCAACAACACCCTGTAACTACTGAAACTCACTCAGGAAAACCCTGTAACTACTGACACTGACTCAGGAATACCTGTATCTACTGACACTCACTCAGGAACACCCTGTAAATAATGACATTTACTCAGGAATACCTGTATCTACTGACACTCACTCAGGAACACCCTGTAAATACTGACACTGACTCAGGAACACAATGTAACTCCTGACACTCACTCAGAAATACCCTGTAATACTGACACTCACTCAACAACACCCTGTAACTACTGATACTCACTCAGGAAAACCCTGTAACTACTGACACTCAATCAGGAACAACCTGTAAATACTGATATTCACTCAGGAACACCCTGTAAATACTGACATTCACTCAGGAACAACATGTAAATACTGACACTGATTCAGGAACAACCTGTAGATACTGACACTCACTCAGGAACAATCTGTAAATATTGACACTCACTCAGGAACAACCTGTAACTACTGACACGCACTCAGGGACAACATGTAAATACTGACACTCACTCAGGAACACCGTGCAAATACTGACACTGAATCAGGAACAACCTGTAACTACAGACACTCACTCAGGAAAATACAGTAAATACTGACACACACTCAGGAACACCCTGTAAATACTGACACTCACTCAGCAACACCCTGCAACTACTGACACTCACTCAGGAACAACCTGTAAATACTGACACACACTCAGAAACACCCTGTAAATACTGACATTCACACAGGAACACCCTGTAACGATTGACACTCACTCAGGAACACCCTGTAAACACTGACATTGACTTAGGAATACCCTGTATCTACTGACACTCACTCAGGGACACCATGTAAATACTTACACTCACTCAGGAAAACACTTTAAATACTGAGACACACTCAGGAACACCTTGTAAATACTGACACTCGTGCAGGAACACCCTGCAAATACTAACACTCACTCAGGAACAACCTGTAAATACTGACACTCACTCAGGAACAACCTGTAACTACTGACACTCACTCAGGAACACCGTGCAAATACTGACACTGAATCAGGAACAACCTGTAACTGCAGACACACACTCAGGAACACCCTGTAAATACTGACACTCACTCAGCAACACCCTGTAAATACTGACACTCACTCAGCAACACCCTGCAACTACTGACACACACTCAGCAACACCCTGTAAATACTGACATTCACTCAGAAACACGCTGTAACTACTGACACTCACTCAGGAACACCCTGTAAATATTGACACTGACTCAGGAATACCCTGTATCTACTGACACTCACTCAGGAACACCATGTAAATACTGACACCCACTCAGGAAAACACTTTAAATACTGAGACTCACTCAGGAACAACCTGTAAATACTGACACTCACACAGGAACACCTTGTAAATACTGACACTCATGCAGGAACACCCTGCAAATACTAACACTCACTCAGGAACAACCTGTAAATACTGACACTCATTCAGGAACACCCTGCAAATAATGACACTCACTCAGCAACAACCTTGTAACTACTGACACTCACCCAGGAACACCCTGTAAATAATGACATTTACTCAGGAACACCCTGTAACTACTGACATTCACTCCCGAACACCCTGTAATTACAGGCACTGACTCAAGAACACCCTGGAAATACTGACAGTTACTCAGCAACACCCTGTAACTACCGATACTCACTCAGGAACACCCTGCAAATACTGACACTGACTCAGGAACACAATGTAACTACTGACACTCACTCAGAAACACCCGATAATGCTGACACTCACTCAACAACACGCTGTAACTACTGAAACTCACTCAGGAAAACCCTGTAACTACTGACACTCAATCAGGAACAACCTGTAAATACTGACATTCACTCAGGAACACCCTGTAAATCATGACATTCATTCAGGAACCCCCGGTAAATACTGACGTTCACTCAGGAACAACATGTAAATATTGACACTGACTCAGGAACAACCTGTAAATACTGACACTTACTCAGGAACACCGTGCAAATATTGACACTTAATCAGGAACAACCTGTAACTACAGACACTCACTCAGGAAAATACAGTAAATACTGACACACACTCAGGAACACCCTGTAAATACTGACACTCACTCAGCAACACCCTGCAACTACTGACACTCACTCAGGAACACCCTGTAAATACTGACACACACTCAGGAACACTCTATAAATACTGACACTCTCTCAGGAACACTCTGCAAATAATGACACTCACTCAGCAACAGCCTTGTAACTACTGACACTCACTCAGGAACACCCTGTAAATACGGACACTGACTCAGGAATACCCTTTATCTACTGACACTCACTCGGAGACACCCTGTAAATAATGACATTTACTCAGGAACACCCTGTAAATACAGGCACTGACTCAAGAACACCCTGTAAATACTGACAGTCACTCAGCAACACCCTGTAACTACCGAGCCTCACTCAGGAACACGATGTAAATACTGACACTGACTCAGGAACACAATGTAACTACTGACACTCACTCAGAAACACCCTGTAATACTGACACTCACTCAACAACACCCTGTAACTACTGACACTCACTCAGGAAAACCCTGTAACTACTGACACTCAATCAGGAACACCCTGTAAATACTGACATGCACTCAGGAACACCCTGTAAATAATGACATTAACTCAGAAACCCCCTGTAAATACTGACACTCACTCAGGAACAACCTGTAACTACTGACACTCACTCAGGAACACCGTGCAAATACTGACACTGAATCAGGAACAACCTGTAACTACAGACATTCACTCAGGAAAATACAGTAAACACTGACACACACTCAGGAACACCCTGTAAATACTGACACTCACTCAGCAACACCCTGCAACTACTGACACTCACTCAGGAACACCCTGTAAATACTGACATTCACTCAGGAACACCATGTAACTACTGACACTCACTCAGGAACACCCTGTAAATATTGACACTGACTCAGGAATACCCTGTATCTACTGACACTCACTCAAAGACACCATGTAAATACTGACACTCACTCAGGAAAACAGTTTAAATACTGAGACTCACTCAGGAACAACCTGTAAATACTGACACTCACTCAGCAACACCCTGTAACTACTGACACTCAGCAACACCCTGTAACTACTGACACTCACTCAGCAACAACCTGTAACTACTGACACTCAAACAGTAACACCCTGTAACTACTGATACTCACTCAGGAAATCACTGTAAATACTGAGACTCACTCAGGAACAACATGTAAATACTGACACCGACTCAGGAACACCCTGTATCTACTGACACTCACTCAGGAACACCCTGTAATGCCGACACACACTCAGCAACACCCTGTAACTACTGATACTCACTCAGGAACACCCTGTATATACTGACACTCATTCAGGAACATACTGTAAATAATGACACTCACTAAGGTACATCCTGTAAGTACTGGCACTCTCAGAAACGCACTGCAAATACTGACATTCGCTCAGGAACATCCTGTAAATACTGACACTCACTCAGAAACACCCAATAAATACTGAAAATAACTCAGGAACATCCTGTAAGTATTGATACTCACACAGCAATAGCCTATAAATACTGACACTCACTCAGGAACACCATGTGAATAATGACACTCATGCAGGAACAACGTGTAAATACTGACACTCACTCAGGAACACGCTATAAATACTGACACTCACTCAGGAAAATACAGTAAATACTGACACTCCCTCAGGAACAACCTGTAAATACTGACACTCACTCAGGAAAATACAGTAAATATTGACACACACTCATGAAACCTGTTCAAACTGACACACACTCAAGAACACCCTGTAAATACTGACACTCACTCAAGAACAACCGTCAATTACTGACACTCACTCAAGAAAATTATCCAAATATTGACACTCACTCAGGAACACACTGTAAATACTGACACTCACTCAGGAACAAACTTAAAATAATGACATTCACTCAAGAACATACTCTAAATACTGACACTCACTCAAGAACACCCTGTAAATAATGACATTCACTCAGGAACATCCTGTGAATATTGACACTCACACAGGAACACCGTATAAATAATGACACACACTCAGGAACACCCTGTAAATGCTGACACTCACTCAAAAACATTCTGTAAATACTGACACTCACTAAAGTACACCCTGGATGTACTGATATTCTTAGGATCATAGTGCAAATACCGACACTCACTCAGGATCACCCTCTAAATACTGTCACACACTCAGGAACCCACTGTAAATATTAACACCCAGGAACATCCTGTCAATACTGGCATTCACTTGGGAATATCCTGTAATATAGAAACATAGAAACAGAGAACATAGGTGCAGGAGTAGGCCATTCGGCCCTTCGAGCCTGCACCACCATTTAATATGATCATGGCTGATCATGCATCTTTACTACCCCATTCCTGCTTTCTCTCCATACCCCGTGATTCCTTTAGCCATAAGGGCCACATCTAACTTCCTTTTCAATATATCTAACGAACTGGCCTCAACAACTTTCTGTGCTAGAGAATTCCACAGGTTCACATTTCTCTGAGTGATGAAGTTTCTCCTCATCTCGGTCTTAAATGGTTTACCCCTTATCTTTAGTCTGTGACCCGAACATCGAGAACATGCATCCTGCATCTAACCTGTCCAATCCGGTCAGAATATTATATGTTTCTATGAGATCCCTTCTCATTCTTCTAAATTCCAATGAACATAAGGGTGGTTGATCCAGTCTTTCTTCATATGTCAGTCCTGCCTTCCCGGGAATTATTCTGGTGAACCTTCGCTGCACTCCCTTAATAGCAAGAATGTCCTTCCTCAGATTAGCAGTCCTAAACTGTACAAGTGTGGCCTTACCAACGCCCTGTAGTGCTGCTGTAAGACCTCCCTGTGCCTATACTCAAATTATCTCGCTATGAAGGCCAACATGCCATTTGCCTTCTTCACCGCCTGCTGTACCTGCATGCTAAATTTCAATGACTGATGCACCATCATACTCAGATCTCGTTGAACCTCCCCTTTTCCTAATCTGTCACCATTCAGATAATATTCTGCATTTCTGTTTTTGCCACCGAAGTGGATAACCTCACATGTATCTACTTTATACTGTATCTGCCATGCATTTGCCATCTCACCTAACCTGTCCAATTCATCCTGAAGCCTCTTAGCTTCCTCCTCACAGCTCACACTGCCACAGAGCTTAGTGTCCTCCGCAATCTTGGAGATATTACCTTCAGTTCCTTCGTCTAAATCATTAATATTTATTGTAAATAGCTAGGATCCCAGCACTGAAACTTGTGGTTCCCCACTTGTCACTGCCTGCCATTCTAAAAAGAATCTGTTTATCACGACTCTCTGCTTCCTGTCTGCCAACCAGTTCTCTATCCACGTCAATACATTACCCTAATACCATGTGATTTAATTTTGCACACTAATCTCTTGTATGGGATCATATCAAAAGCCTTTTGAAAGTCCAAATACTCCACATCCACTTGTTCTCCCTTGTCCACTCTATTAGTTGCATCCTGAAAATATTTATGATGATTTTTCAAGCATGATTTCCATTTCATAAATCCATGCTGAATTGGACCTATCCTGTCACTGCTTTCCAAATGCGCTGCTATTATATCTTAAATAATTGATTCCAACATTTTCCCCACTACTGATGACAGGTTAACCGCTCTATAATTTCCTGTTTTCTATCTCCCTGCTTTTTAAAACTTGGGGTTACGTTAGCTACACTCCAGTCCATAGGAACTGATCCAGAATCTATAGAATGTTGGAAAATAACCATCAATGCATCCACTATTTCTAGGGCCACTCTGCAATGCAGACTATAAGGCCCTGGGGATTTATTGTCCTTCAATCCTATCAAATTCCCTAACACAATTTCCTGACCAATAAGGATTTCATTCAGTACCTCCTTCTCGCTAGACCCTCGGTCCCCTAGTATTTCTGGAGGATTGTTTGTGTCTTCCTCAGTGAAGACAGAAACAAAGTATTTGTTCAATTTGGCTGGCATTTCTTTATTCCCCATTATAAATTCACGTGATTCTGACTGCAAGGGACCAACATTTGTCTTCACATTTTTTTTCTTCACATATCTATAGAAGCTAAATATTGACACTCACACAGGAAACCCCCATTAATATTGACAAGCACTCTGGAATACCTTGTGAATAATGGCACTCATGCAGGAACACCCTGTAAATACTTACACTCACACAGGACCGCCATGTAAATACTGACATGCACCCAGGAATACACTGTAAATATTGCCACTCACTCAGGAACAACCTATACATTCTGTGAATAATGACACTCATTCAGCAACACCATGTAAATATTAACACACCCCCGAGAACACACATTAACGATTGACATTCAGGAACACACTGTAATTACTGACACGCACCCAGGAACATGCTGTAAATACTGACACCCAATTAGGAACACACTAAATACTGACACTCACTTAGGAACATACTCTTAATACTGGCACTCACTCAGCAACATCCTGTAAATAATGACGCTCACTCAGGAATAGAGTTAACATGCTGATGCTCACTCAGAAACATCCTGTAAATACTGACACTAATTCTGGTACATCCTGTAAGTACAGACAGTCATTCAGGAACAACATGTGAGTAATGACACTCACTCAAGGAACACCCTGTAAATATTGACACTCACTCAGGAACAACCTATACATTCTGACACTCACTCACGCATAGACTGTAAATATTGACAAGCACTCATTAACTCACTGCGAATAATGACATTCACTCAGGAACACACTATAAATAATGATACTCACACAAGAACATCCTGAAAATAGTGGCACTTACTAACGAACACCCTGTAAATACACACACTCACAGGGGAACACCATGTAAATATTCACACGCACCCAAGAACACACACTGCAAACATTGACACTTACTCAGGTACAACCTGTAAATACTGAGACTCACTCAGGAACACAGTGTAAATACTGACACCCTGGAACCTCTTGTAAATACTGAAACTCAATCAGGAACACCCTGTGTATACTGACATTCACACAGGAGCATCATTTAAATACTGACACGCTCCCATGAACACATATTAATTATTGACACTCACTCAGGAACACACTGTAATTATGACACGCTCCCAGGAACATGCTGTAAATACTGACACCCAATCATGAACACACAGTAATAGTAACACTCACTTAGGAACATACTCTAAATACTGGCACTCACTCAGCAACATCCTGTAAATACTAACGCTCACTCAGGAACAGATTTTATATGCTGATACTCACTCAGAAACATCCTGTTAATACTGACACTCGCACAGGAACACCGTGTAAATACTGACAAACACTCAGGTACATCGTGTAAGTAATGGCACTGTAAGGAACACACTGCAAATATTGACACTCACTCAGGAACACCCTGGAAATACTGACATTCACTATCGTACATCCTGTAAGTAAGGACATTCGCAGGAACACCTGTAAAGACTGACACCCAGGAAAATCCTGTAAATACTGACGCTCACTCATGAACAGAGTTTATATACTGATATTCACTCAGAAACATCCTGTAAATACTGACACTCACTCTCGTACATCCTATAAGTACAGACAGTCATTCAGGAACAACATGTGAATAATGACACTGACTCAGGAACAATCTGTAAATACTGAAAGTCACACAGGAACACACTGACAAACACTCAGGTACATCCTGTAAGTAATGGCACTGTAAGGAATACCGTGTAAATACTGAGGCTCACTCAGGAACAACCTGTGCATAACAACACTCACACCGGATCACGATTTAAATACTGACACGCTTCCAGGACTACACTGTAAATATTGACACTCACTCTGGAACAACCTATAAATTCTGAAACTAACTCACGCACAGACTGTAAATATTGACAAGCACTCATTAACTTGCTGCGAATAATGACACTCACCCAAGAACACCCGTATAATATTGAAACTCACTCAGGAACACACTGCAAACACTGACACTCACCCAGGAACAGAATGTATATACTGAGGCTCACTCAGGAACACAGTGTAAATACTGACACCCTGGAACCTCGTGTAAATACTGAAACACAATCGGGAACACGCTGTGAATAATGACGCACACAGGAGCACCATTTAACTATTAACACGCTCCAATGAACACACATTAAATATTGACACTCAGGGACACACTGTAATTACTGACACGCTCCCAGGAACATGCTCTAATTACTGACACCCAATTAGGAACACACTGTAATAGTGACACTCACTTAGGAACATACGCTAAATACTGGCACTCACTCAGCAACATCCTATAAATACTGACGCTCACACACGAACAGAGTTTAAATACTGATACTTACTCAGAAACATCCTGGAAATAGTGACACTCATTCTGGTACATACTGTAAGTAAGAACACTCACTCAGGAACAGCATGTGAATACTGACACTCAGAGGAACACCGTGTAAATACTGACAAACACTCAGATACATCCTGTAAGTAATGGCACTGTAAGGAACACACTCCAAATATTGACACACACTCAGAACCACCCTGTAAATACTGACACTCACTCAGGAACACCCTGTAATTACTGTTTCTCACTCAGGTGCATCCTGTAAATACAGACACACACTCAGGAACACCCTGTCAATACGGTTTCTCACTCAGGTACATCCTGTAAGTAAGGACATTATCAGGAACACCTGTGAATATTGGCACCCAGGAACATCCTGTAAATACTGACACTCACTCAGGAACAACCTGTAAATACTCACAGTCACACAGGAACACCCTGCAAATACTGACGCACACTCAGGAACACCATGTAAATACTGACACTCACTCAGGAACACCCTGTAAATACTGATACTCACTCAGGAAAATACAGTAAATACTGACACTCACACAGGAACACCCTGTAAATATTGACACTCACACAGGAACACCCTGTAAACACTGACACACACTCAGGTACATCCTGTATGTAATGGCACTCTAAGGAACACACTGCAAATATTGACAAACACTTAGGAACACCCTGTAAACACTGGCACGCACC
The DNA here is from genome assembly GCF_044704955.1 of Pristiophorus japonicus. NCBI lineage: Eukaryota > Metazoa > Chordata > Chondrichthyes > Pristiophoridae > Pristiophorus > Pristiophorus japonicus. Next base: position 178,096,958 of record NC_091985.1, read on the forward strand.
CATGAACAACCTATAAATAATTAGGCTCACTCAGGAACACAGTGTAAATACTGACACCCAGGAATATCGTCTAAATACTGAAAGGCAATCAGGAACACCCTGTGCATAATGACACTCACACAGGAACACTATTTAAATACTGACACGCCCCCAAGAACACACATTAATTATTGACACTCACTCAGGAACACACTGTAATTACTGACACGCACACAGGAAAATGCTGTAAATACTAACATTCACTCAGCAACAACCTATAAATTCTGACACTCACGCACGAACACCGTTTGAATAATGACACTCGCTCAAGAACACACTGTAATTACTGGCACGCACCCAGGAACAACCTGTAAATACTGACACCAAATTAGGAACACACTGTAATAGTGACACTCACTTAGGAACATACTCTAAATGCTGGCACTCACTCAGCAACATCCTGTAACTACTGACGCTTACTCAGGAACAGAGTTTATATACTGATACTCACTCAGAAAAATCCTGTAAATACTGGCACTCACTAAAGTACATCCTGTAAGTACTGACACTCACTCACGAACAACATGTGAATAATGACACTCACTCAGGAACAATCTATGAATACTGACACTCAAACAGTAACACCGTGTAAATACTGACACACACTCAGGTACATCCTGTAAGTAAGGAACGCACTGCAAATATTGACAAACACTTAGGAACAATCTGTAAATACTGACACACACTCAGGTACATCCTGTAAGGAATGGCACTGTAAGGAACACACTGAAAATGTTGACACACACTTAGGAACAACCTGTAAATACTGACACTCACCCAGGAACATCATGTAAATACTGAGGTTCACTCAGGAACACAGTGTAAATACTGACACCCAGAAACAGCGTGTAAATACTGACACGCACTCAGGAACACCATGTGCATAACGACACTCATACAGGAACAGGATATAAATACTGACACGCCCCCAGGAGCAGGCTGTAAATATTGGCACTCAGCTGGAACAACCTATAAATTCTTACACTTACTCACGCACAGACTGTAAATATTGACAAGCACGCATTAACTCAATGCGAATAATGACATTCACTCAGGAACACACTGTAAATAATGATATAAACACTGGAACACCCTGAAAATATTGACACTTACTCACGAATACATGTTAAATATTGACACTCGCTTAGGAACACACTGTAAACACTGGCACGCACCCAGGAACAACCTGTAAATAATTAAGCTCACTCAGAAACACAGTCTAAATACTGACACCCAGGAATATCGTCTAAATACTGAAACGCAATCAGGAACACGCTGTGCATAATGACACTCACACAGGTACATCATTTAAATACTGACACGCCCCCAAGTACAAACATTAATTATAGACACTCACTCAGGAACACACTGTAATTACTGACACGCACACAGGAAAATGTTGTAAATACTAACATTCACTCAGCAACATACTGTAAATACTGACACGCAATCAGGAATACTCTGTGAATAATGACACTCACATAGGAACACCATGTAAATAATGACACGCACCCAGGAATACACGGTAAATATTGCCACTCACTCAGCAACAACCTATAAATTCTGACACTCACGCACGAACACCCTGTGAATAATGACACTCACTCAGCAACACCATGTAAATAACAATACTCACACAGGAACACTCTAAAAATACTGACACTCACTCAGGAACACTCTGTAATTACTGACACGCACCCAGGAACATGCTGTAAATACTGGCACCCTATTAGGAACATACTATAAATTCTGACATTCACTCAGCAACATTCTGTAAAGACTGACGCTCACTCAGGAACAGAGTGTATATACTGATACTCATTGAGAAACATCCTGTAAATACTGACACTCACTCGGGTACGTCATGTAAGCACGGACACTCTCATAACTCTCTGTAAATAGTAACACCCACTAAGGAACAACCAGTAAATACTGACACCCAGGAACATCTTGTAAATACTGACAATCACTCAGGAACACCCTGCAAATATTGGCACTCACTCACGAACACCCCATAAATGCTGAAAATCACTCAGGAACAGCCTATAAATACTGACTCTCACTCAGGACCAATCTGTGAATACTGACATTCAGACAGGAACACCTGTAAATACTGACACACATTCAGGTGAATCCTGTAAGTAATGGCTCTCTAAAGAACACGCTGCACATACTGACACACACTTAGGAACACCCTGTAATTACTAACACTCACCCAGGAACAACCTGTAAATACTGACGCTCACCCAGGAACACAGTATAAATATTTACACCCAGGAACATCGTGCAAATACTGACACGCACTCAGGAACACTGTGTGCATAAGGACATTCACACAGGAACAATATTTAAATACTGACACGCACCCAGGAACACGCTGTGAATAATGACATTCACTCAGGAACATACTATAAATAATGATATTCACAATGGAACACCCTGAAAATACTGACACTCATTCACGAACACCCTGCAAATACACACACTCACACAGGAAAACCATGTAAATATTGGCACGCCCTAAGAACACACCTTAAATATTGACACTCTCTCAGGAACAACCTGCAATCACTGACACGCACCCAGGAACATGTTGTAAATACTGACACCCAATCAGGATCCAACTGTAAATATTGGCACTCACTCAGCAACACCCTGTAAATACAGACACTCACTCGGGTGCATCCTGTCAGTACAGACACTCTCAGGAACACCTGTAAATACTGACATCCAGGAACATCCTGTAAATATTGACACTCACTCAGGAACACCTGTAATTACTGATACTCAGTTAAGAACAACCTATAAATACGGACACTCACTCAGGAACAACCTGTAAATACGGACACTCACAAAAGAATACCATGCAAATAATGACACACACCTCAGGAACATACTATATATACTAACACACACTGTAAATACGGACACTCACTCAGGAACAAGATGTGAATAATGACACTCACTCAGGAAAAACATGTGAAGAATGACACTCACTCAGGAACACCCTGTAAATACTGACACTCAATTAGGAACACCCTGCAAATACTGACACTCACACAGGAACACCATGTATAGACTGAAAAGCACCCAGGGACACATTTTAAAGATTTACATTCAGCCAGGAACACCCTGTAAATACTGACACTCACACAGGAACACCCTGTAAATACCGACACTCTCAGGAACACTCTGTAAATACGGACAGTCACTCAGGAACATCCTGTAAAGAATGGCAGTCACTCAGGAACATCCTGTAAGTATTTACACTCACACATGAATACCCTATAAATACTGACACATACTCAGAAACACACTGTAAATAATGACACTAACACAGGAACACCGTGTAAATAATAACACGCACCCAGGAATACAGTGTAACTAACGACACCGACTCAGAAACACAATGTAAATAACAGCATTCACTCAGGAACACACTGTACGTGTTGACGCACACTCAGCAACAATGTGTAAATACTGACGCTCACTCAGGAACGCAGTGTAAATACTCACACTCACTCACGAACAGACTGTGAATACTGAAATTCACTCAGGAACATACGGTAACATATAACCAGAGAAAATAGGTGCAGGAATAGGCCATTCGGCCCTTCGAGTCTGCACCACCGTTCAATATTATAATGGCTGATCATGCAACTTCAGTACCCCATTCCTGCTTTCTCTCCATACTCCTTGATCCCTTTAGCCATGAGGGCCACATCTAACTCCCTTTTGAGTATATCTAATGGCCTCAACAACTTTCTGGGGTAGAGAATTCCACAGCTTCACAATTCTCAGTAAAGAAGTTTCTCCTCATCTCGGTCCTAAATTGCTTACCCCTTACGTTAGACTGTGACCCCTGGTTCTGGACTTACCCAGCATCGGGAACATTCTTCCTGCATCTAACCTGTCTTATCCCGTCACAATTTTACATGTTTCGTTGAGATCCCCTCTCATTCTTCTAAATTCCAGTGAATATAAGCTTAATCGATCCAGTCTTTCTTCATATGTCAGTCCTGCCATCCCGGGAGACAGTCTGGTGAACCTTCGCTGCACTCCCTTAATAGCAAGAACATCCTTCCTCAGGTTAGGAGAACAAACTGTACACAATATTCAAGGTGTGGCCGCACCAACGCCCTGCACAACTGCAGTGAGACCTCCCTGCTCCAATACTCACATAGATTCTAAATACTGGCATTTTCTCAGGAACACCCTGTAAATACTGAAGTACTGGAACATCCTATAAATACTGACACTCACTCAGAATCACAGTGTAAATACTGAGCCTCTCTCAGGAACACCCTGCAAATTCTAACACTCACTCATGAACATACTGTAAATATTGACTCGCACCCAAATACATGCTGTAAATACTGACACCCACTGAGAAACAAAATGTAAATACTGACACTCACTCAGGAAAACCCTGTAAATAGAGACACTCACCCAGGAACAGACTGTACATACTGACACTCACAAAGGTACACAGTGTAAATATTGATCATCACACAGGAAACATAGAAACATAGAAAATAGGTGCAGGAGTAGGCCATTCGGCCCTTCTAGCCTGCACCACCATTCAATGAGTTCATGGCTGAACATGCAACTTCAGTACCCCATTCCTGCTTTCTCGCCATACCCCTTGATCCCCCTAGTCGTAAGGACTACATCTAACTCCTTTTTGAATATATTTAGTGAATTGGCCTCAACTACTTTCTGTGGTAGAGAATTCCACAGGTTCACCACTCTCTGGGTGAAGAAGTTTCTCCTCATCTCGGTCCTAAATGGCTTACCCCTTATCCTTAGACTGTGGTTTTAGACTTAGATTTTTCCGGTCTATTATTTTTGTATATTTGCAGTTAACATTTCTGGGTGTGTTGCACCAAGTTCAAGTTGGGCTAGGATGCTCCTCCATGGTGAAACAGCCTGCCAACACTCATCACACATGATGGAATACACTTGGATTATGTGCTAGAGGGCTGCTGGTGTCCCTAGAATCATGATTATCTTCAGAACAGGAGGGATCAACAATTAGAAAAATAAGCACTAGCAGTCAGTCGAGGAGGCGGGAGCTCGGAGCAGCGCGAGTCCGGGGTCGGCGAGAGGCCTATAAAGGCCAGCGGGAGTCGAGCAGTTCGAGCAGTCAGTCGAGGAGGCGGGAGCTCGGAGCAGCGCGAGTCCGGGGTCAGTGAGAGGCGTACCGGTGCAGCTACAGGGAGAAGGCAAAGAAAGAAACAAAGGTGACGTCACAGCCTAGGGGGTAAGTGATTGGCTGGTGATTGGTGAGTAGTTTTTATTTTTCTTCTTATATTAGTCAGTAACTTTTAACATTGTTGTTGCCAATTTAAGAGTATCTAAGGGTTAAATCATGGCAGGAGAGCTCGGTCGGGTGTTATGTTCCTCCTGTACCATGTGGGAACTCAGGGACACTTCCGGTGTCCCTGACGACTACGTGTGCGGGAAGTGTGTCCACCTCAAGCTCCTGACTGTCCGCGTTGCGGAGTTGGAGCTGAGGGTGAATTCGCTCTGGAGCATCCATGATGCTGAGAATGACGTGAGTATCACGTGTAGTGAGTTAGTCTTACCGCAGGGAAAGGGTCCACAGCCAGCTAGGGAATGGAAGACCAGCAGGAAGAGTAGTGCAAGGAAGGTAGTGCAGGGGTCCCCTGTGGTCATCTCCCTGCAAAACAGATACACTGTTTTGAGTACTGTTGAGGGGGATGACTCATCAGGGGAGGGCAGCAGCAGCCAAGTTCATGGCACCGTGGCTGGCTCTGCTGCACAGGAGGGCAAGAAAAAGAGTGGGACAGCAATAGTGATAGGGGATTCAATAGTGAGGGGAATAGATAGGCGTTTCTGCGGACGCAACCGAGACTCCAGGATGGTATGTTGCCTCCCTGGTGCAAGGGTCAAGGATGTCTCGGAGCAGGTGCAGGACATTCTGAAATGGGAGGGAGAACAGCCAGTTGTCATGGTGCACATTGGTACCAACGACATAGGTAAAAAAAGGGATGAGGTCCTACGAAACGAATTTAAGGAGCTAGGAGCTAAATTAAAAAGTAGGACCTCAAAAGTAGTAATCTCGGGATTGCTACCAGTGCCACGTGATAGTCAGAGTAGGAATCGCAGGATAGCGCAGATGAATACATGGCTTGAGCAGTGGTGCAGCAGGGAGGGATTCAAATTCCTGGGGCATTGGGACCGGTTCTGGGGGAGGTGGGACCAGTACAAACCAGACGGTCTGCACCTGGGCAGGACCGGAACCAATGTCCTAGGGGGAGTGTTTGCTAGTGCTGTTGGGGAGGATTTAAACTAATATGGCAGGGGGATGGGAACCAATGCAGGGAGACAGAGGGAAACAAAAATGAGGCAAAAGCAAAAGACAGAAAGGAGATGAGGAAAAGTGGAGGGCGGAGAAACCCAAGGCAAAGAACAAAAAGGGCCACTGTACAGCAAAATTCTAAAAGGACAAAGGGTTTTAAAAAAACAAGCCTGAAGGCTTTGTGTCTTAATGCAAGGAGTATCCGCAATAAGGTGGATGAATTAATTGTGCAAATAGATGTTAATAAATATGATGTGATTGGGATTACGGAGACGTGACTCCAGGATGATCAGGGCTGGGAACTCAACATTCAGGGGTATTCAACATTCAGGAAGGATAGAATAAAAGGAAAAGAGGTGGGGTAGCATTGTTGGTTAAAGAGGAGATTAATGCAATAGTTAGGAAAGACATTAGCTTGGATGATGTGGAATCTATATGGGTAGAGCTGCAGAACACCAAAGGGCAAAAAACGTTAGTAGGAGTTGTGTACAGACCTCCAAACAGTAATAGGGATGTTGGGGAGGGCATCAAACAGGAAATTAGGGGTGCATGCAATAAAGGTGTAGCAGTTATAATGGGTGACTTTAATATGCACATAGATTGGGCTAGCCAAACTGGAAGCAATACGGTGGAGGAGGATTTTCTGGAGTGCATAAGGGATGGTTTTCTAGACCAATATGTTGAGGAACCAACTAGGGGGGAGGCCATCTTAGACTGGGTGTTGTGTAATGAGAGAGGATTAATTAGCAATCTCATTGTGCGAGGCCCCTTGGGGAAGAGTGACCATAATATGGTGGATTTCTGCATTAGGATGGAGAATGAAACAGTAAATTCAGAGACCATGCTCCAGAACTTAAAGAAGGGTAACTTTGAAGGTATGAGGCGTGAATTGGCTAGGATAGATTGGCGAATGATACTTAGGGGGTTGACTGTGGATGGGCAATGGCAGACATTTAGAGACCGCATGGATGAATTACAACAATTGTACAATCCTGTCTGGCGTAAAAATAAAAAAGGGAATGTGGCTCAACCGTGGCTATCTAGGGAAATCAGGGATAGTATTAAAGCCAAGGAAGTGGCATACAAATTGGCCAGAAATAGCAGCGAACCTGGGGACTGGGAGAAATTTAGAACTCAGCAGAGGAGGACAAAGGGTTTGATTAGGGCAGGGAAAATGGAGTACGAGAAGAAGCTTGCAGGGAACATTAAGGTGGATTGCAAAAGTTTCTATAGGTATGTAAAGAGAAAAAGGTTAGTAAAGACAAACGTAGGTCCCCTGCAGTCAGAATCAGGGGAAGTCATAACGGGGAACAAAGAAATGGCAGACCAATTGAACAAGTACTTTTGTTCGGTATTCACTAAGGAGGATACAAACAACCTTCCGGATATAAAAGGGGTCAGAGGGTCTAGTAAGGAGGGGGAACTGACGGAAATCTTTATTAGTCGGGAAATTGTGTTGGGGAAATTGATGGGATTGAAGGCCGATAAATCCCCAGGGCCTGATGGACTGCATCCCAGAGTACTTAAGGAGGTGGCCTTGGAAATAGCGGATGCATTGACAGTCATTTTCCAACATTCCATTGACTCTGGATCAGTTCCTATGGAGTGGAGGGTAGCCAATGTAACCCCACTTTTTAAAAAATGAGGGAGAGAGAAAACAGGGAATTATAGACCGGTCAGTCTGACCTCAGTAGTGGGTAAAATGATGGAATCAATTATTAAGGATGTCATAGCAGTGCATCTGGAAAATGGTGACATGATAGGTCCAAGTCAGCATGGATTTGTGAAAGGGAAATCATGCTTGACAAATCTTCTGGAATTTTTTGAGGATGTTTCCAGTAAAGTGGACAAAGGAGAACCAGTTGATGTGGTATATTTGGACTTTCAGAAGGCTTTCGACAAGGTCCCACACAAGAGATTAATGTGCAAAGTTAAAGCACATGGGATTGGGGGTAGTGTGCTGACGTGGATTGAGAACTGGTTGTCAGACAGGAAGCAAAGAGTAGGAGTAAACGGATACTTTTCAGAATGGCAGGCAGTGACTAGTGGGGTGCCGCAAGGTTCTGTGCTGGGGCCCCAGCTGTTTACATTGTACATTCATGATTTAGACGAGGGGATTAAATGCAGTATCTCCAAATTTGCGGATGACACTAAGTTGGGTGGCAGTGTGAGCTGCGAGGAGGATGCTATTAGGCTGCAGAGTGACTTGGATAGGTTAGGTGAGTGGGCAAATGCATGGCAGATGAAGTATAATGTGGATAAATGTGAGGTTATCCACTTTGGTGGTAAAAACAGAGAGACAGACTATTATCTGAATGGTGACAGATTAGGAAAAGGGAAGGTGCAACGAGACCTGGGTGTCATGGTACATCAGTCATTGAAGGTTAGCATGCAGGTACAGCAGGCGGTTAAGAAAGAAAATGGCATGTTGGCCTTCATAGCGAGGGGATTTGAATACAGGGGCAGGGAGGTGTTGCTACAGTTGTACAGGGCATTGGTGAGGCCACACCTGGAGTATTGTGTACAGTTTTGGTCTCCTAACTTGAGGAAGGACATTCTTGCTATTGAGGGAGTGCAGCGAAGATTCACCAGACTGATTCCCGGGATGGCGGGACTGACCTATCAAGAAAAACTGGATCAACTGGGCTTGTATTCACTGGCGTTCAGAAGAATGAGAGGGGACCTCATAGAAACGTTTAAAATTCTGACGGGTTTAGACAGGTTAGATGCAGGAAGAATGTTCCCAATGTTGGGGAAGTCCAGAACCAGGGGTCACAGTCTGAGGATAAGGGGTAAGCCATTTAGGACCGAGATGAGGAGAAACTTCTTCACCCAGAGAGTGGTGAACCTGTGGAATTCTCTACCACAGAAAGTAGTTGAGGCCAATTCACTAAATATATTCAAAAGGGAGTTAGATGAAGTCCTTACTACTCGGGGGATCAAGGGTTATGGTGAGAAAGCAGGAAGGGGGTACTGAAGTTTCATGTTCAGCCATGAACTCATTGAATGGCGGTGCAGGCTAGAAGGGCTGAATGGCCTGCTCCTGCACCTATTTTCTATGTTTCTGTTTCCCCTGGTTCTGGACTTCCCCAACATTGGGAACATTCTTCCTGCATCGAACCTGTCTAAACCCATCAGAATTTTAAACGTTTCTAAGAGGTCCCCTCTCATTCTTCTGAACTCCAGTGAATACAAGCCCAGTTGATCCAGTCTTACTTGATAGGTCAGTCCCGCCATCCCGGGAATCAGTCTGGTGAACCTTCGCTGCACTCCCTCAATAGCAAGAATGTCCTTCCTCAGGTTAGGAGACCAAAACTGTACACAATACTCCAGGTGTGGCCTCAACAAGGCTCTGTACAACTGTAGCAACACCTCCCTGCCCCTGTACTCAAATCCCCTCGCTATGAAGGCCAACATGCCATTTTCTTTCTTAACCGCCTGCTGTACTTGCATGCCAACCTTCAATGACTGATGTACTGAACATCCGATAAATAATAACATTCACCCAGGAACATAGATCAAATACTGATACTCACACGGGAACATCCTGTAAATACTGACACACACTCAGGTACATCCTGTAAATACTGACACACACTCAGGTACATCCTGTAAATGCTGACACTCACTCAGGTACATGCTGTAAATCTTGACACACTCAGGTACATCCTGTAAATACAAACAACCAGGAATATTCTGTAAATAATGACACTCACACAGGAGCACACTTTAAATGCTGATACTCACTAAGAAACATCCTGTAAATGCTGACACTCACTCAGATACATCCTGTAAGGATCGACACTCTCAGGAACACCCTGTAAATACTGACACTTACTCAGGAACATCCTGTAAATGCTGACACGCACTCAGGAACAGGCTGTGAATAATGACACTGACACAGGAACAACATGCAAATACTGACACCAACCCAGGAACACACTGCAAATAATGTCACTCATTCACAAACACACTGAAATATTGACACTCACTCAGGAACACCCTGTAAATACTGACACTAACACAGGGGCACCCTGTAAATAATGACACTCACTCAGGAACAACCGGTAAGCACTGTAACTCACAAAGGTACACAGTGTAACTACTGATACTCAAACAGGAATAACCGATAAATAATGAGATTCACCCAGGAACACAAGGTAAATACTGACACGCACTCAGCAACATCGTGTAAATACTGACACGCTCTCAGGAACACCATGTAAATACTGACTCTCACTCAGGAATAATCTGCAAATACTAACACTCACTTAGGAACACCATGTAATTACTGACACCCACACAGGAACACCATGTAATTACTGATTCTCACTCAGGAACACCCTGTAAAAACTGATATTCACTCAGGAACACCCTCTAAATACTGCCACGTACACAGGAACAGCCTGTAAATACTGGCACTCACTCAGCAACATCCTGTAAATACTGACACTCACTCAGCAACATAGTGTAAATACTGATACCCACACAGGATCAACATGTAATTACTGACATTCACTCAGGAACACCCTCTAAATACTTACACTCACTCAGGAACACCCTGTAAATAATGACACTCACTCAGGAACACCCTGTGAATAATGACACAAACACAGGAACATCCTGTAAATACTGACACGAACCCAGGAACACACTGTAAATAATGTCACTTATTCAAGAATACACTGTAAATAACGAAGCGCACCGAGGAACACCCTGTAAATAATGACACCTACTCATGAACAAACTGTAAATAACGACAATAACTCAGGAACATATTGTAATTACTGACCCTTACTCAGGAACACTCTGTAAATACTGAAACCCACTCAGGAAGATACTGTAAATACTGACACGCACTCATGAACTGCCTGTAAATAATGACACTCACTCAGGAACATCCTGTAAATAATGACACTCAGCCAGAAACACAAAGTAAATATTGACACTCACTGAGGAATAACCTCTAATTATGGACACTCATTTAGGAACACACTGTAAATACTGAAACTCACTGAGGAACATACTGTAAACACTGAAACTCACTTAGGAACAGAGTTTAAATACTGAGACTCAATCAGGAACAACCTCTAAATACTGAAATACTGACGCGCATCCAGGAAAGCCCTGTAAGCAATGACACTCACACTGGAACACACTGTAAATACTGATACTCACTAAGAAGCAACCTGTAAATACTAACACTCACTCAGGTACATCCTGTAAGTACTGATACTTTCAGGAACACGCTGCAAATACTGACACTCACTCAGGAACACAATGCCGATACTGACACTCACCCAGGAACTCACTCTAAATACTGACACACACCCGGCAACACCCTAAAAATATTAACACCCACTCAGGAACATACGTTAGATAATGACACTCACTCAAGAACATTCGGTAAATACTGACACTCACAAGGGAACACCTTGTAAACACTGACACTCACTCAGGAACACCCTGTAAATACTGGCACCTAGGAACATTCAATAAATAATGACTCCCACACAGTAACACTCAATAAAACTGACACTCACTCAGGAACATACTGTAAACACTGAAACTCACTCAGGAATATCCTGTAATACTGACATTCACTCAGGAACATCCTTTAAATATTGACACTCACTGAGGAACACCCTGTGATTACTGACACTCACGTAGGAACAACCTGTGAATAATAACAATCATTCAGGAACAACATGTAAATTTCTGACGCTCACTCACGAACATACTGTAAATAATGACATTCACTCAGGAACACCCTGTAAATACTGACAGCCGCTCAGGAATATCCTCTAAATAATGACACTCACATCGGAACATCTGGTAAATACACTCACAGAGGAACACACTGAAAATACTGACACGCAAGAACACACTTTAAATACTGATACTTACTCAGGAACACAGAGAAAGTCAGGATCAATCTGTAAACACTGACATCCACAAAGGAATTGCGTGTAAATACTGATACTTGCAGAGGATCATGTAATTAATGACACTCACTCAGGAACATCGTGTAAATACAGAAACTCGCTCAGGAACACATTTTAAATATGGCACTCACTCAAGAACAACCTGCAAATAATGACAGTCACTCAGGAAATATCTGTAAATACTGACACTCACTGAGGAACACACTGTAAATACTGACACTCAATCAGGAACAACTCGGAAATACTGACACTCGTTCAGGAATAGACTGTAAATACTGACACTCACTCAGGTACACCCTGTAAATACTAACATTCACTCATGAACATACTGTAAATATTGACACGCACCCAAATACATGCTGTAAATACTGACACCCACTGAGAAACAAAATATAAATACTGACACTCACTTAAGAACAAAGTGTAAATATTAAAACTCACTCAGGAACAAACTTTAAATATTGACACACAAGAACACACGTTAATTACTGAAACTAACTCAAGAACTCACTGTAAATACTGCCACGCACCCAGGATCAATCTGTTAATACTGACACCCACTCAGGAACACTGTACCTACTGGCACTCACAAAGGAACATACTGTAAATACTGGCACTCACTCAGGAACAAACTGTAAATATTGACACTCACTCAGGAACAAACTGTAAATACTGACACTCACTCAGGAACACCATGAAAATACTGATACTCACTCAGGAACACACAGTAAATACTGACACTCATCGGCAACTTCCTGTAAATACTGATAAACTCTCAGGAACACCCTGTAAATAGAGACACCAAGGAACATCCTGTAAATGCTGCCACACATTCAGGAACACGTTGTAAATATTGACACCGAGGAACATCCAATAAATACTGACACCCATTCACGAATATCTGGTAAATACTGACACTTACTCAGGAATATCCTGTAAATGCTGACACAATTTCAGGAACATGCTGTAGTTATGGACACTCACTCAGGAATATCCTGTAAATACTGACACACAGGAATACTATGTAAATACTGATACTGACCGAGGAACATCATGTAAATACTGACACCCGCTCAAAAACAGGCTGTAAATATTATCACTCACTCAGCAACATACTTTAGATACTAACACTCAATCAGGAACGAACTGTAAATACTGACACGCAAACACACGCGATAAATACAGACACTCACTCAGGAACAAAATCTAAATACTGACACTAACTCAGTAACAACCTCTAAATACTGACACTCACACCACAACATACGGAAATTCTGACACGCATACAGGAACATTCTGTAAACACTGACACTGACCCAGGAACATCCTGTAAATACTGACACTCACTCTGAAACACACTGTAATTGCTGACACTCGCTCAGGAACATGCTTTAGATACTGATATTCACTCTGGATCAAACTGTAAATACTGACACTCACTCAGGAACATACGTTAGATACTGAAACTCACTCAAGAACAAAATGTAAAATCTGACACTCATTCAAGAACACCGTGTAAGTATTAAAACTTAATCAGGAACAGCTTGTAAATACTGACACTCACAAAGGAACAGAGTGTAAATACTGATACTCACTCAGGAACATCTTGTAAATAGCGACACTCATTCAGGTACAACCTGGTAATGAAAACACTCTCAGGAACAGCCTGTAAATACTAACACTCACAAAGGAACAGTGTGTAAATACTGATACTCACTCAGGAACATCTTGTAAATAGTGACACTCATTCAGGTACATTCTGGTAATCAAGACACTCTCAGGAACATCCTGGAAATACTGACACCTAGGAACATCCAATAAATATTCACACCCATACAGGAACACACTGTAGTATTGACACTCATTCAGAAACTTACAGTAAATATTGACATCATATTGAATATCCTGTAAATACTGACACACAGGAATACCCTGTAAATACCGACACTCACTGAGGAACACTCTGTAATTACTGACACGGATTAGAAACACACTGTAAATACTGACCCTCACTTAGGAATATCATGTAAATACTGACACTCACTCTGGAATATCATGTAAATACTGACACCCACTCAGGTACATACTGTAAATACTGACGCTCACTCAGGAGCAAACTGTAAATACTGACACCCACTCAGGAACACGGTGTAAATACTGACACGCACTCAGGAATATTCTGTAAATACTGACACACACTCAGGTACATACTGTAAATACTGACGCTCACTCAGGAGCAAACTGTAAATACTGACAAATCACTCAGGAACACGGTGTAAATACTGACAAGCACTCAGGAATATCCTGTAAATACTGACAATCACACAGGAACAAACTATAAATATGGACACTCACTCAAACACACTGTAAATATTGACACTCACACAGGAATATCTGCAAATACTGACACTCACTCAGGATCAAACTGTAAATACTGACACGCAAGAACACATGTTAATACTGACACTTACTCAGGAATAAACTGTAAAATACTGACATTCACTCAGGAACACACTGTAAATACTGACACTCACACAGGAACACAATTTAAATACTGACACTCACACAGGAACAAGGTGGAAATGCTGACACTAACTCATGAAAACCCTGTAAATAGAGGCACACACTCAGGAATAAAATGTAAATATTGACACTCACTCAGGAATAAACTGTAAATACTGATGCTCAGGAATAAACTGTAAATACTGAAACTCACTCAGGAACAAACTGTAAATACAGACACTCACTGAGGAACGACCTGTAAATACTGACATGGAATTAGGAACAAACTGCAAATACTTACCCTCACTCAGGAATATACTGTATATACTGACACTCACTCAGGAATATCCAGTAAATACTGCCACACAGGAATACCCTATAAATACTGACATCACAGAGGAACATCCTGTAATTACTGACACTCACTCAGGAATTATATATACTGACACTGACTGAGGAACATCATGTAAATACTGACACCCGCTCAGAAATACACTGTAAATACCGACACTCACTCAAGAACAGAGTGTAGATATTAACACTCACTCAGAAACACACTGTAATTAATGACATGCAATAACACACTTTAAATACTGACACTCACTAAGAAACAGAGTGTAAATACTAACACGCACACAGGAACAACCTGTAATTACAGACACTCACTCAAGGACCGAATGTAAATATTAACACTCACTCAGGAACACACTTTAATTAATGACACGCAAGAACACACTTTAAATACTGACACTCACTAAGGAACACAGTGTAAATACTGATACTCACTCAGGAACGACCTGTAAATACCGACACTCATCTAGAAACACAGTGTAAATATTGAAACTCACTCAGGAATATAGTTTAGATACTGACACTCACTCAGGATCAAACTGTAAATTCTGAAACAAACTCAAGAGCCCAGTGTAAATATTAAAACTCAATCAGGAACACACTTTAAATACTGACACACAAGAACCCAGGTTAAATACTGACACTCACTCAGGAACAAAGTGTAATAGTGAAGCTAACTCTGGAACACAGTGTAAATACTGACACTCACTCAGGAACATCCTGTAAATACTGACACTCACTCAGGAACAAAGTGTAAATAATGGCGCTCAGTCAAGAACACAGACACTCACTCAGGTATATGCTGTAAATGCTGGCACTCTCAGGACCACCCTGTAAATACTGACACCTAGCATCATCCAATAAATGCTGACACCCATACCGGAACAGACTGTAATACTGACACTTACTCAGGTACATCCTATCAATACTGACACTCAGGAATACCCTGCAAATACTGACACTCACTGAGGAACGCCCTGTAAATACTGACACGGAATTAGGAACAAACTGCAAATACTGACCCTCACTCAGGAATATACTGTAGATACTGACACTCACTCGGGAATATCCTGTAAATACTGACACTCACTCAGGAATACTCTATAAGTACTGACATCACGGAGGAACATCCTGTAATTACTGACACTCACTCAGGAAGACATTATAAATACTGACACTGACTGAGAAACATCATGTAAATACTGCCACCCGCTCAGGAACATACTTTAGATACTGACATCCAATCAGGAACACACTCTAAATATTGGCACTCACTCCAGAACAAAGTTTAAATATTAACACTCACTCAAGAACAAACTGTAATTACTGACACGCAAGAAGAAAGTGCAAATACTGACACTTACTCAGGTACATCCTGTAAATGCTGGCACTCTCAGGAACACCCTGTAAATACTAACACCTAGCAACATCCAATAGCACTTAGGAATACACAGCACACACTGTAATACTGACACTCACTCAGGAACTTACTGTAAAAACTGACACTCATAAGGAATACCCTGTAAATAATGACACACGGGAATACCTTGTAAATACTGACACTCAGTGAGGAACACCCTGTAATTACTGACACTCACACAGGAACACGCTGTGTATAATAAAAATCACTGAGGAACCCGTGGCAATTACTGACACTCACCCAGGAACATACTGACATTCATTCAGGAACAAACGGTAAATACTGACACTCACACGGGAACATCCTGCAAATACTGACACTCATTGAGGAACAATCTGCAATTACTGACACTCATTCAGGATCACCCTGTAAATACTGACACCCACTAAGGAACAAACTATAAATACAGGCACACACACACAGGAACATCCTGTAAATACTGAAACTCTGTCAGGAACATACTGTAACCAGTGACATGCACTCAGGTACAAACTGAAAATACTGACACTCACTCAGGAAAAAACTGTCAACACTGAAACTCCCTTAGGAACACACTGGAAATAATGACACTCACACAGGAACACATTTAAATACTGACACTCACTCAGGAACAAGGCGCAAATGCTGACACCGACTCAGGAACACCCTGTAAATACTGATACTCCCAAAGGAATAAACTGTAAATACTGACACTCATTCAGGAACATACTTTAAATACAGACAGTCACTCAAGAACAGAGTGTAAATATTAACACTCACTCAGGAACACACTGTAATTAATCACACCCAAGAACACACTTTAAATACTGACACTCACTAAGGAACACAGTGTAAATAACGATACTCACTCAGGAACAACCTGTAATTACAGACACTCACTCAAGAACAGAGTGTAAATATTAACACTCACTTAGGAACATACCATAATTAATGACACCCAAGAACACACTTTAAATACTGACACTCACTAAGGAACACACTGTAAATACCGACACTCACCTAGAAATAAACTGTAAATACTGACACTCACTCAGGAACATAGTTTAGATACTGACACTGACTCAGGAACAAACTGTAAATACTGAAACACACTCAAAAAACAGCGTATAAATATTAAAACTCATTCAGGAACACACTTTAAATACTGACACGCAAGAACACAGTGTAAATACTGACACTCACTCAGGAGCAAAGTGTAAATAATTTCACTCACTCAGGAAGATCCTGTAAATTCTGACATTCACTCAGGAACATATTGTAAATACTGACACTCAATCACTAACATCCTGTAACTACTGACACTCACTCAGCAAATTCTCTAAATACTGACACTCACACAGCAACACCAAGTAAATACCGACACTCAATCACTAATATCCTGTAACTACTGACACTCACTCAGCAACCCCCTCTAAATACTAACACTCACACAGCAACACCAGGTAAATACTGACACTCACAAAAAACACAGATTAAATACTGATACTCAAACAGAATAATCCGATAAATACTGATACTCACTCAGCAACATCCTGTAAATACTGACACGGACTCAGGAACATCCAGTAAATACATCACCCACTCAGGAATATCCTGTAATTACTGACACTCACACAGGAACACTCTGTGTATAATTTTTAAAATACACTGAGGAACACGCTGCAATTAAAGACACTCACTCAGGAACAAACTGTAATACGGACACGCACCCAGGAACACATTTTAATACGGACACCCACTCAGGAACACACTGAACTTACTGACATTCACTCAGGAACACACTGTAAATATTTTCACTGACCCACGAACATCCTGTAAATACTGACATTCACTCATGAACAAACGGTAAATATTAAAACTCACTAATGAACACCCTGTAATTACTGACATTCACTCAGGAACATACTGTAAATACTAACATTCAATCAGGAATAAACTGTGAATACTGACACTCACTGAGGAACAACCGAAATTATTCACACTCAATGAGGAACAAACTGTAATTACTGACACTCACTCAGGAAAAAACTATTCGTAAAGACATGCACCCAGGAACAAGCTGTAATTACTGACAGGACTCAGGAACACACTGTAAATACTGACACTCACTCAAGAACACAGTGTAAATATCAACACTCACTCAGGAAAACACTGTAATTACTGACACGCAAGAACGCACTTTAAATACTGACTTTCGCTCAGGAACACAGTGTAATTACTGACACTAACTCAGAAACACGCTGTAAATACTGACACTCACTAAGGCACACAGAATAAATACTGATAGTCACTCAGGAACTCCCTAAATACTGACTCTCACTCAGGAACAATCTGAAAATACTGACACTAACTTAGAAACACCCTGTAAATATTGATACTCACAACAGAACACAGTGTAAATACTGATACTCACAAAGTAACACACTGTAATTACTGACACTCGCAACAGAACACAGTGTAAATACTGATACTCACACAGGAACACACTGTAATTACTGACACCCACTCAGGAATATCCTGTAAATACTGACACTCAAACAGGAACATACTGTAAATACTGACAACCATTCAGGAACATCCTGTAAATACAGACACTCAAACAGGAACAATCTGTAAATACTGAAACTCACTCAGGAATATACTGTAAATACTGACTCCCACTCAGGAATATCCTGTAAATACTGAAAGGCAAAGAAACAGAAATATCTGTAAATACTGACATTCACTCAGGAACATACTTTAGATACTGAAACTCACTCAGGAATAAACTGTAAATGCTGATACTCACTCAGGAATACAGTGTAAATATTAAAACTCACTCAGGAACGAGCTGTAAATATTGACACAGGAACAAACTAATTATTGACAGTCACTCAAGATCACACTGTACATACTGACACTCACTCAGGAACATGCTGCAATACTGTCATTCACTCAGGAACAAGCTGTATATATTGACATTCACCCAGGAACAAACGAAATATTGACACTCACTGAGGAACAACCTGTAATTATTGACACTCATCAGGAACACGCACACATGCACATCTTGAAATTAATGTCACGGACTCAGGAACACACTGTAAATACTGACTTTCACTGAGGAATATACTGTTGATATTGACACTCACTCAGAAATATCCTGTAAATACTGACACTGAAACAGTGACATATTTTAGACACTGACACTCACTCAGGAAAATATGTAAATACTGAAACTCACTGAAGAACTCAGTGTAAATATTACAACGCATTCAGGGACACACTGTAAATACTGACATGAAAGAACACACGTGAAATACTGACACTCACTCAGGAATGAAGTGTAAATTCTGAAACTAACTCAGGACCACGCTGTGAATAATAACACTCATTTAGGAACAACCTGTAAATATTGACACTCACAAAGGAAAACCCTGTAAATATGCAAGAACTTGGGCTGGGGAATGGGCAGGAACGGTCTGCGGCATGGGCAGTGACAAGGGCTGGGAATGGGCAGAAACGTGGCGTGGGGATGGGCATGAAATTGGGCTGGAGGATGGGCTGGATCTTGTGCTGGGGGATTGGGCATGAACCTGGGCTGGAGAATGGTTTAGGAAATTGGGCTGTGGGATGGGGCAGGAAATTGGGCCAGGATGTCTAGTAACTTGGGCTGGGGATGGGCAGGAACTTGGGCTGGGGGATAGGGCAGTAATTTGGGCTGGTGGATGGGGCAGGAACTTGGGCCAGAATTGGCAGGATCTTCAGCTGGGATGGACAGGAACTTGGGCTGATGAATGGGCAGGAATGGGCTGGGGGAAGCCAATGAACTTGGGCTGCGGGATGGGCAGGATCGGGCTGGGGCATTGGGAGGAACTTGGGCTGGGTGATGGCTAGGAAATTGCACCAGGAAATCAGGCAGGATCTTAGGCTGGGTAATTGAGCAGGAATCTGTCCTGGGGAATCTTTCAGGAACTTGTTCTGGGGGATGTCAGGAAATTGTGATTGGGGATGGGGCAGGGACTCGGATGGGGAATGGGCAGGAAATTCGGCTGGGGGATGGGGCAGTAAATTGGGCTGGGTGATCGGGCAGGAACTTGGTGAATGAGACAGGAGCTTGGGCTGGGAGTAGGGGTGGGAATTTGGGCTGAGCGATGGGGCAGGATCGGGCTGGGGGATGGCGAGGAACTTGGGCTGGGTGATGGTAGGAACTTGGACCTGGAAATCGGGCACGAACTTGGGCTGAGTGATGGAGAAGGAACTTGTGCTGGGGGATGGGCAGGAACTTGGGCTGTGGGATTGGCTGGAAATTCGGCTGGGGGATGGAGCAGGAAATTGGGTTGAATGATGGGCAGGAAGTTGGGCTTGCGGATTGGCTGGAACTTGGGCTGGGATGGGGCAGGAACTTTGACTGGGGGAAGGGGCAGGTGCTTGGCCCCGAGGCTGATGATATTGATTAAGGCTGCTGCGGTGCTCGCTTCTAACCCGTAAAACAGGGCCCCAGTTATACTTTGGGAGTCATTCTAATCTGTGCGCCAAATCAACCCCGATCATTTGTCTTAATTTTGGCGGGCTTGATAATTTTTCATCATATTTTGGTGGGCTCGTTAATGGTAACCTTTTTCAGATGTGTCGATTTGTCTAATTCGTTTTTTGATTTGGGAGATTGAGTTTTGGTATTTAAGTTGTCTGCCTAGGCCTCGGTTTTCCATGCGAGCTGGATGGGCTGTTGACATTATGCATGCGCTGGATGGATTTCCTGCTTAGAGCTATGGCTGGCCATCTCTGGATCGATTGTTGCTATGTTAATGTCTCCTGGGAAGAAGCGTTTTCGAGTTTACACAATTCTCCAGACAATTTGTTTAGCTTCAATACCCCCAGGCGGTTTCAATACCCAAATACTGGCTTCTATAGAGGCTCGTTGCAGTCCTTTTCCACACGGACCCAATATGCCTTTTAAAATCCTAAACTTGTTTAAAATTCATACTTCCTTCCACATGCATTGTAGGATCCCATCTTTCTGACTGATAGTCCCAAATTGAATTTGCTTTCCAATGAGTCCAAACACGGGGGTGGGGGTGGGGGTTCCACGAATTTTGCAACCCTACAGGCCTGGCAATCGGACAGGAACTTGGGCCGGGGAATGAGGCTGCAACTTGGGCTTGGGCAAGGGCAGGAATTTGGGCAGGGGAATTGGGCTGGAAATTGGAATGGAGGATGGTGCAGGAACTTGGGCTGGGGGATGGGGCGGAAACTTGGACTGGGGGATGGGCAGGAACTTGGGATTTCGGATGGGCAAGAACTTGGGCTGCAATAGAGCAGGAACTTGGACTGGGGGTGGCAAGAATCAAGCTGGGAGATGGCAAGGAACTTGGACTGGGTGAAGGTAGGTACATGGGCCAGGAAATCGGACAGGAACTTGGATTGGGTGATGGTGCAGGAACTTGGGCTATGGTTTGGGGCTGGAATTTGACCTAGGGATGGGCAGGAAGTTGGGGTGGGCGATGGGCAGGCAGCTGCGCTGGGGGATGGGAAGAAACTTGGGCTGGGGATCGGCCAAATCTTTGGCAGGGGTTTGGTGCAGGAACGTGGGCTATGAATGGTTCAAGAAATAGTGCTGAGGATGGGGCAGCGTCTACGGGTAGGGGAGGGGGCAGGAACTTGGGCTGGGGGATGGGCAGGAACGGCCTATGGAATTGAGCTGGAACTTGGGCTGGGGGATGGGGCAGGAAATTGGGCTGGGTAATGGGCAAAAACGGTCTGGGGCATGAGGAGTGATAAGGACAGGGGATGGTCAGGAACCTTGGCTGGGGGATGGGCAGGAACTTGGGTTGGGGTTGGGCATGACATTGGGCTGGGGGATGGGCATGAAATTGGGCTGGGGGATGGCGAGGATCTTGGGCGGGGTGATGGGTAGGAACTTGGGCCTGGAAATTGGGCAGGATCTTGGGCTGGGGGCTTGAGCAGGAACCTGTCCTGGGGAATCGTTCAGGAACTTGGGCTGGGGGATGGACAGCAACTTGGGATTTCGGATGGGCATGAACTTGGGCTGCGATGAGGCAGGATCTGGGGGCTGGCGAGAACTTGGGCTAGGTGTAGGGTAGTATCTTGGGCCTCGAAATCGGGCAGGAACTTGGGATGAGTGGTAGGGCAGGAACTTGGGCTGGGGATGGGCAGGAACTTGGGCTGTGGGATGGGCAGGTACTTGAGCTGGGGATGAGGCAGGAACTTGGGCTGTGGGATGCGACAGAAACCTTGGCACCCTGATGGGCAGGAACATGGGCTGGGGGATGGGCAGGAACTTGGGATTGGGGATGGGCAGAAACTTGGGATTGGGGATGGGGCAGGAACTTGGAAAAGAGTATGGGCAGGAAATTCGGCTGGGGGATGGGGCAGGAAATTGGGCTGGGTGATCAGGCAGGAACTTGGGTTGGATGATGGGCAGGAAGTTGGGCTTGTGGATGGGCTGGAATTGGGCTGGAATGGGGCAGGAATCTGGGCTAGGTGATGGGTAGGAACGTGGCCACAGGGATGGGACAGGAACTTGGGCTGATGAATGGAGCAGTAGCTTGAGCTTGGGGAAGGGGCAGGATCTTGGGTTTGGGGAAGGGGTAGGAATTTGTGCTGGGGGATATGCAGATATTGGGCTGGAGATGGCCAGAAACTTTGGTCGGGGGATGGGCAGGAGCTTGCGATTGGGGATGGGGCAGAAACTTGGACTGGGGGATGGGCAGGAAATTGGGCTGGGTGATCGGACATGAACTTGCGCTGGTGAATGGAGTAGGAGCTTGAGCTGGGGGAAGGGGCAGGATCTTGGGCTGGGGAATGGGCAAGAACTCGGGTTGGATGATGGACAGAAAGTTGGGCTTGCGGATGGGCTGGGACTTGGGACTGGAGATTGGGCAGGAACTGGTGCTGGTGAATGCGGCAGGAACTTGGGCTGGGGGATGGGGCAGGATCTTGTCCTTGGGGATGGGTAGGAACTTGCGCTGGTGTGTGGGCAGGAACTTGGGCTGGGGGATGGGCAGGAATTTGGTCTGGGGTATGGGCAGGATCTTGGGCTGGGGGAGTGGGATGGAACCTGGGCTGGCGATAGATTCTGGAACTTGGGAGGGTGGGGCAAGAATTTCAACTGGGGAATGGGCATAAACGCACTGGGGGATGGGCAGTATCTTGTGCAGTGTGATGGGGCATGAACTTGAGCTGGGTAATGAGACATGAAGGTGGGCTGAGGATTGGCAGGAACTTGGGCTGGGGGATAGGCAAAAACTTGTGTTGGGGGATGGGTCAGGAACTTTGGCTGGGGGTTGGAACAGGAACTTGTGTTGGGGAATGTGCAGGAATGGGCTGGGGGATGGACAGGAAGTTGGGTTTGGTGATGAGCACGAACATGGGCCGGGGAATGGGGCTGGAACCTGGGCAATGGGATGGGGCAGGAAATTGGGCTGGAGAATGGGCAGGTACTTGAGCTGGGGGATGGGCTGGAACTTGGTGTTATGTCTCGAATAGAGCAATGTAACTGAGTACTGCAGACATGAGTAAGTGTGACCTTAGTCTCTTTATTCCAACTCCAGAATGCCGGTACAGCATGGGAGGCCTGCTTATATATGGTGCTTCAAAGGGATGCTGGGATCCCTTGGGACTCCAACAGATACACCCTCTGGTGGCGGTAGAATGCTGGTTACGTAGTGTTGCATACATAACATCACTCCCTCCCAAAGTCAATAGTAAACCTATTTACAGAGTGAGACGATCTGGAGCTGTAAGAGCAGCACATTTGGAAAGAGGTGCCATGATAGGTCCAAGTCAGCATGGATTGTGAAAGGGAAATCATGCTTGACAAATCTTCTGGAAATTTTTGAGGATGTTTCCAGTAGAGTGGACAAGGGTGAACCAGTTGATGTGGTGTATTTGGACTTTCAGAAGGCTTTCGACAAGGTCCCACACAAGAGATTAATGTGCAAAGTTAAAGCACATGGGATTGGGGGTAGTGTGTTGACGTGGATTGAGAACTGGTTGGCAGACAGAAAGCAAAGAGTAGGAGTAAATGGGTACTTTTCAGAATGGCAGGCAGTGACTAGTGGGGTACTGCAAGGTTCTGTGCTGGGGCCCCAGCTGTTTACATTGTACATTAATGATTTAGACGAGAGGATTAAATGTAGTATCTCCAAATTTGCGGATGACACTAAGTGTGAGCTGCGAGGAGGATGCTACTAGGCTGCAGAGTGACTTAGATAGGTGAGGTAAGTGGGCAAATGCATGGCAGATGAAGTATAATGTGGATAAATGTGAGGTTATCCACTTTGGTGGTAAAAACAGAGAGACAGACTATTATCTGAATGGTGTCAGATTAGGAAAAGGGGAGGTGCAATGAAACCTAGGTGTTATGGTACATCAATCATTGAAGGTTGGCATGCAGGTACAGCAGGCGGTTAAGAAGCAAATGGCATGTTGGCCTTCATAGCGAGGGGATTTGAGTACAGGGACAGGGAGGTGTTACTACAGTTGTACAGGGCCTTGGTGAGGCCACACCTGGAGTATTGTGTACAGTTTTGGTCTCCTAACTTGAAGAAGGACATTCTTGCTATTGAGGAAGTGCAGCGAAGGTTCACCAGACTGATTCGCAGGATGGCGGGACTGACATATCAAAAAAGATTGGATCAACTGGGCTTGTATTCACTGGAGTTCTGAAGAATAAGAGGGGATCTCATAGAAACGTTTAAAATTCTGACGGGTTTAGACAGGTTAGATGCAGGAAGAATGTTCCTAATGTTGGGGAAGTCCAGAACCAGGGGTCACAGCCTAAGGATAAGGGGTAAGCCATTTAGGACCGAGATGAGGAGAAACTTCTTCACCCACAGAGTTGTTAACCTGTGGAATTCTCTACCACAAAGAGATGTTTATGTCAGTTGGTTAGATATATTCAAGAGGTAGTTATATATGGTCCTGACTGCTAAAGGGATCAAGGGGTATGGAGAGGAAACAGGAAAAGGGGTACTGAGGTGAATGATCAGCCATGATCTTATTGAATGGTGGTGCAGGCTCGAAGGGCCCAATGGCCTACTCCTGCACCTATTTTCTATGTTTTTATGTTTCTACTGGTCCTGCAGCAAAAAATGGTTAATCATTATTTTATAGTCCTCACAAATTCTGACCGTGCCATCACCCTTGACAACCGGAACAATCGGACTGGCCCACTCGTTGAACTCAACCGGCACGATGATGCCCTCTCTTTGCAGTCTATCCAGCTCGATCTCCACTTTCTCTCGCATCATGTGTGGCACCACACGTGCCTTGTGGTGGATAGGTTGTGTACCGGGACCAAGTGGATTTGCACCTGGGCCCCAGAGAAATTTCCGATGCCTGGCTCAAACAACTATGGGAATTTGTTCAAAACCTGGGCACATGAGGCGTCGTCGATGGATGAAAGTGCCCGGATGTTGTCCCAGTTCCATTGGATTTCTCCCAGTCAGCTTCTGCTGAACAGTGTGGGACCACCTCCTGCTACAATCCATAGGAGTAGTTCATGCACCGCTCCACCATAGGAGACTTTTACTGCTGCACTGCCAATTACAGTGATCAGCTCTTTAGTGTAGCTTCTCAGCTTGGTAAGAAAAGGGCTCGGCTTGGGCCTTTGTGCCTTGTTGCACCACAGCCTTTCGAAGGCCTTTTTGCTCATGATAGTCTGACTCACACCTGTGTCCAATTCCATGGATACTGGAATTCCTTTCAGTTCAACTTTTACCATGATTGGTGGACATTTTGTGGTGAAGGTATGCATCCCGTACACTTCTGCCTCCTTGGTTCGAGTCTCTAGTTCAGTTTGATCTGCCATGGATCAGTCTTCCTCTGCAACGTGATGGTTTGCAGGGTTTGCAGCTCGTCTGCACATTGGCTGCAGGTGTCCCTTTGTTCCACAGCCTTTGCACGCATAGTGTTTGAAGCAGCATTGATGGGTTCGATGATCACCTCCGCAGTGCCAACAAGGTGTTAATTGCCTTACATTCACACTTGATGGCAGACTCAGTCATCTGCCGTCGTGCAGGCTACAGGCGTGTACGTTCTGACATATGCATTCCTGCCTGAAAATGATGTTACTTTGTGTACAGTACTGGCTGATGCACCTTTATGTTGCAAAATTTGTTTGGTGTTAACGCTGTTGGACATAAATGCCTGGACTATCGTTATGGCTTTGCTCAGATTCGGTGTTTCAACAGGCAATGGTTTGTGAAGGATAACCTCATGGCCAATTCCAAACACAAAAATGTCTTTTAGCATTTGATCGAGGAATCCACTGAATTAGCAATATCCTGCAAGGCGCCTTAGTTCGGTGACGTCACTCGCCACTTCCTGGCCTTCAGACCGTTGACATATATAAAATCAATGCCTTGTCTTCAGAACGCTTTCCTTCAGATTTAGGTGCTTCCGGACCAGCGTACACAGTTCTTCATACATTTTGGTTGTTGGTTTCATCAGAGCAAGAAGATTCTTCATGAGGCCATGAGGTGCTGCCCCACAGATGGTGAGGAGGATTATCCTTCGTTTCACTATGTTCTCATTCCTTTACAACTCGTTGGCAACGAAGTATTGGTCGAGTCACTCCACGAAGGCTTCCCAATCATCACCTTCTGAGAATTTCTCCAGGATACCAACAGTTCTCTGCATTTTCACGTGATGGTTCATTATCTATTACTCATCGCCAGTTTTTATGTCTCATATAAAGAAAAGTGACTGAGTACTGTAGACTTGAGTAAGTGTGATCTTAGTCTCTTTATTCTGACTCCAGAGTGCTGGCATAGCATGGGAGACCTGCTTATATTCTGGGCTCCCAAGGGATGCTGGGATCCCTTGGGACTCCAACAGGTGCACCCTCTGGTGGCGGTAGAATGCTGATTACACGGGTTGCATACATAACACATTCCAATGGCTCTGCCGGGATCGAAAGCACGACCTTGGCGTTCGTAGCACAATAATCTAACCAACTGAGCTGAAGGCCTCAAAGTGTATTATAGATGCATACCAACCTAGCCTGAGAGGATTGTGTTTCTGACTCACACTGGGTGTACAGAGTTACTGCACAAATATTTAACACATCATATCCCTTAAACATTGTTCACTATTCATATATAAAACTGGGCAGAGTGCAAATAGAAAATAACAGAAAAAGAGCTCATGTTTCAAACACAATTCATTCTAAAAATTATCACATCTGAATTGACCCTCCCTCAAACACTTTCCAGATGCAAAACGAGCCTCTCCCCTTAAAATTAAGAGAACACAAAATAACCAGAAACTGCCGAAACCCGGGATTGAACCAGGGACAATCTAACACTTTGCCAATTGAACTATGTCGACAAACGAACCAAAACGTTCTTTTATCTAATGCCGGGAGGCATTGTCCTGCCCACTCAGAACTCACTTCGGGGCAATGTGTCCCGACCAGATTTCGGAGTTCAGGTTGTGTTAAAGTTCTGCTGACGTGTTCATACAGTTACAAAGCTGACTCAGCAGGGAAGACCTCATGTTGCTGGACAGAAAAGTTACAGAACAGAAAATGTCAGCAAAATTCCTTCGTTTTCTCAGCACTGAGGGGTTGTGAGGGGAAGATGTGCCAAAGTCACACTGAGCCGCACTGACCCTGAGCCAAAGTGAAATTATATCAAGTTCATTCTTCAGCAGCAAGATGCTGAAGAAAGAGAAGTTTTGCAAATCAAGGAGAGATTTTCCCATACTGATCGTGAATCTCATTAATATTAAACACTCCATGAAACTCTTTTTGGAGTTTATCTGCAAAACATAAAACATTAAACCGTGCCACCCGACCTGGGTGACACACCAGACATTTACAAGGCCCTTTTTTTTCCTTTTTTTGGTTTTTTTTGTTGTTTTTTTTTGTTTTTCTTTTTTTGGTTTTTTTTTTGGGCACTAAAATCACAATTTTTCCACTCTGCTGGGGAATTCACAGCTGAGGAATCACCTGTTAATAAGCTTCAAAATGTGAAACTACAACCTCAGTCTCTCCTCCCTGTTCATTATTGCAGGGAGACAGCTGTTGGCTGCGCCCCAGGGGCTCAGCTTGTGTGAAGAGTTTGCATATCTCACACGGTGTGGTACTGAGACCCACATAATGCAATGTGTTCAGGTTCATTCCTCGGCCTTACGTATGTTAATTCATTGCATGCGGTGCGCTATGAGTGCCACACAGAGCAGGGAAAGCCCAGACTCCATTCCCACCTGTGGTATGTTACTCTATCACCCAGTGTGGTACTGAGACCCACACAGAGCAGGGAAAGCCCAGACTCCATTCCCACCTGTGGTAAGTTTCTCTATCACCCAGTGTGGTACTGAGACCCACACAGAGCAGGGAAAGCCCAGACTCCATCCTCACCTGTGGTATGTTACTCTATCTTACCCAGTGTGGCACTGAGCCCCACACAGAGCAGGAAAATCCCAGGCTCCATCCCCACCTGTGGTATAGATAGTAAAAGATTTTACCGATATATAAAACAGAAAAGAGTGAATAAAGTACATGTTGGTCCCTTAGAAGATGAAAAGGGGGATTTAATAATGTGAAATGTGGAAATGGCTGAGACCTTAAACAATTATTTTGCTTCGATCTTCACAGTGGAAGACACAAAAACCATGCCAGAAATTGCAGGTCACGGGAATGTGGGAAGGGAGGACCTTGAGACAATCACTATCACGAGTGGGGTAGTGCTGGACAGGCTAATGGGACTCAAGGTAGACAAGTCCCCTGGTCCTGATGAATTGCATCCCAGGGTAGTAAAAGAGATGGCGGAAGTTATAGCAGATGCATTCGTTATAATCTACCAAAATTCTCTGGACTCTGGGGAGGTACCATCGGATTGGAAAGCAGCTAATGTAACGCCTGTTTAAAAAAGTGGGCAGACAAAAGACAAGTAAATATAGGCCGGTTAGTTTAACATCTGTAGTGGGGAAAATGCTTGAAGCTATCATTAAGGAAGAATTAGCGGGACATCTAGATAGAAATAGTGCAATCAAGCAGACACAACATGGATTCATGAAGGGGAAATCATGTTTAACTAATTTACTGGAATTCTTTGAGGATATAACGTGCATGGTGGATAGAGGTGTATCGATGGATGTGGTGTATTTAGATTTCCAAAAGGCATTCGATAAGGTGCCACACAAAAGGTTACGACAGAAGATAAAGGTCCGCGGAGTCAGAGGAAATGTATTAGCATGGATCGAGAATTGGCTGGCGAACAGAAAGCAGAGAGTCGGGATAAATCGGTCCTTTTTGGGTTGGAAATCAGTAGTTAGTGGTGTGCCACAGGGATGGGTGCTGGGACCATAACTGTTTACAATATACATAGATGACCTGGAAGAGGGGACAGAGTGTAGTGTAACAAAATTTGCAGATGACACAAAGATTAGCGGGAAAACGGGTTGTGTAGAGGACACAGAGAGGCTGCAAAGAGATTTAGATAGGTTAAGCGAATGGGCTAAGGTTTGGCAGATGGAATACAATGTCGGAAAATGTGAGGTCATCCACCTTGGAAAAGGGAATATTATTTGAATGGGGAGAAATTACAACATGCTGCGGTGCAGAGGGACCTGGGGATCCTTGTGCATGAATTCCAAAAAGTTAGTTTGCAGGTGCAGCAGGTAATCAGGAAGGCGAATGGAATGTTGGCCTTCATTGCGAGAGGGATGGAATACAAAAGCAGGGAGGTCCTGCTGCAACTGTACAGGGTATTGGTGAGGCCGCACCTGGAGTACTGCAGTTTTGGTCACCTTACTTAAGGAAGGATATACTAGCTTTGGAGGGGGTACAGAGACGATTCACTAGGCTGATTCCGGAGATGAGGGGGTTACCTTATGATGATAGATTGAGTAGACAGGGTCTTTACTCGTTGGAGTTTAGAAGGATGAGGGCTGATCTTATAGAAACATTTAAAATAATGAAAGGGATAGACAAGATAGAGGCAGAGAGGTTGTTTCCACTGGTCGGGGAGACTAGAACTAGGGGGCACAGCCTCAAAATACGGGGGAGCCAATTTAAAACCGAGTTGAGAAGGAATTTCTTCTCCCAGAGGGTTGTGAATCTGTGGAATTCTCTGCCCAGGGAAGCAGTTGAGGCGAGCTCATTGAATGTATTCAAATCATGGATAGATAGATTTTTAACCAATAAGGGAATTAAGGGTTATGGGGAGCGGGCAGGTAAGTGGAGCTGAGTCCACAGCCAGATCAGCCATGATCTTGTTAAGTGGCGGAGCAGGATCGAGGGGCTAGATGGCCTACTCCTGTTCCTAATTCTTATGTTCTAAAGCCCAGGCTCCATCCCCACCTGTGGTATGTTACTTTATCACCCAGTGTGGTACTGAGACCCACACAGAGCAGCATGGGTCAAGGGTCCATTACAGGCCTGTTGTTCGTTGTTGCCAGTCTGTGAGTTACTGAACCCCATTTCGAGCAGAAAGAGCAATGTCCCATCATTGGCCTTGGGCTCTAGAATGTCTGGTTCCCAGGGCATCCAGTTGTTAGTGTGAATGTTTTCTCGCAAGAATCACTCAACACTCGGGATCAGTTCCAACGCCAAAACGGCCTTTATTACGCTGGCGGTGAGGAAGCCTCTGGTCTAAGTCCAGGCACCTCTCTCTGCCGAACATGGAAAACCATCAATATTTATATGTTTTACAGCAGTTAATTCCAGTTACTCAGCCCACATCGGCTGGACACAATCCAATCATAACGATTATAGATTACATATCGGTTTCATTAACCCAATAGAATTCCCCTGGTACATCGGGGGGCTGTATGTTCAGTTCCTGTCAGCTCGGGCTGATTCATGACCCTGTGATGTGATGCAGGCCCCCTTATCTCTGTTACTCGGGGGCTCTGCTGTGACCTTGTTGAGCTATCTCAACATGGTTGCTAAGCACTCCATCTGGAGTCATCGATTAAGCACTATAACGGTTTGTTATGGTTATCTTGTCTCAAGCTGTTGATCCAAGACATTCCTGGTACCAGGCCTCACAGGGTCATTGCTCAGTCAGCCTCAGTCAGCAGTTCATTGCTTGACTAACTGAGTTCCCATCGTGCTTGGAGGAGCCCCCTGACAGCCATTTTATATTTAGCTACCATTTTAAACACATACATGTATATATATATATACATAATCAGCAGGTGCCTAATGCCCGACAACAATTCCCCCCTTTCGGTAAAGGGACTAATCCTAGTCCCTCTTTAACTGACCGCCCTATCTCCATCCCTAATAGATTTTGTGCACGGCCCGGTACTCCCTGCCTCAACGTGCTGGCCAGTCACGCGGTTTCAGGAGTCCCGGTTGCTTAGATCAAATTGATAAAGGCCAAATCCTCCTGCCCCTCTGTTAGACAGGCTTTTTTAATATCCAGGGACCTGGCATGGGTCCTTCTTCGTTGTGCATGGTGCCTGAACGCCTGGCAGGCTATTTAACCCCATGTTATTGCTAAGATCAATTGTATGTGTGAAATTATTCGAATCCAAGGATGGATGTTCACATTCATTCCCCAGTCCCAGATCTTTCTCCACCAACTCTGATTTTGTAAGTCTACATCGATATCTTCTTCCAGTACTTTGATTTCAGTTTGCAGTTGGTGGTAGAGCTTTACGGATTGACCCACCCTGAGCCTCAATTCCCGTAATACTTCGGTTAGATGTGGGATGGGGACCTGGTCTGGCTCGTCATAATCCTGCAAATGATCATGGAGCTGATCGGTTACATTAATACCTTCGGGCTTCCGGCGCCTAACCTGGGTGACATGCGCTTGCCCAATCATGACAGTTCGTAGTGGCGCAAAGCGAAAGTTCGGCTGTGGTATCGGGCACTGCAGGTCATTATACTGGTATGAACGCTCGGTAGTAGAGACGCAGTACCTTCCCTTCCCTCCGTAGCCTGCCCTCGCAAAGTGCATGTGTGCGGGCACTATTTCTAGTACACATCCGTTGGTTCGGTTCAACCCGCACTCATCTAGCTCCCCTCGGCCCACTGGGTGAGGGCATACTGTGATCTCCCCCCTTTGCTTGCATCCTGTTCGGGAAATCCCGGTAAGTATGTCGTTTCGGTGAACGGCGGAGGTGGTGGTCAGATAGTAACGTATGGAGACATTTTCCCGTATTACTCCGATATTTTCTAGTTGGTACAGGTGGAACGGCCCTGAGTCCAGCTTGGCTATAGGGATCATCAGGACTATCCCTATCCCAGTATTCATACCCATCTGGCAATCTGCAATCGCTGGGTATACTCGGGTCAGTCCCTTCAGAGTACAATTATCCAGTGTCCCCCTCTGGTTGGCCAACTGAGCCAAATGTGAACTGTCTATCCAATCGGGTACCTCCCCGCTTTGGATCTGATCGAGATTGTCTGTCCCACCATCCACAGGCCATAAGCGTGATAGAGTTGCCCCTGTCTTTGTCTTCCTGTATCTTCTCTTTCTCTATCAATGAGGTGATTGATGGTTTTGGCGTGAGCTTCCAGGACTGAGATGCCATCCAACTGGATTTCGGCACCTTCTTTTCCTACGTTGGCTTGGTCTTCCTGGTTTTGATCCACATTTTCTAATAACCCATTCATTAACCTTTTAAGCTGTTCCAGCCTTTTGTTTAACCCTTGTATCTCTAGCGAGTTTACTACGGAGGTTCCTGCATTGAAGCCGGTAGCAACATCATTATCTATTCCCCTCTTATCCTGGGGGCTGACTCTTGTCCTCGGAATCTAGGCACCCATTGCATTGGCAGCCTGCTGTATTACAACTTCACTTAATACATTATACATTTTCCTTGACTGTTCTGTACAATACTCCAGCATCTGGATGCCTGAAATATTGATCAGGACAGGCACAATTTCATGCTTAACATTATCATACAACAATTCCGCTTCGTTGTACAGTACGATCCCATTTTCTGGCCCCTTGGTATTTGTCAGACAAGGCAGTTCCTCGGGCAATGTAGTGGTTCGTATGGGGCGAGGTGTCGGTGAATGTGAAAAGCACACATACAGTGATATTGCAGCCGCTCCCACCGTAGTACCCACACAGCCCCACTCCCTTTTTGCGGATGACTGATTTCTGGGACTGCTCCGGAGGAGCGCAAATTATGCCGAAGGTACATTCATCGGGCCCTTTGTCATCCCTCTGTTTAATGCAGCTGCCCCTTGTACCCGTGGAGCACTGTACACATACCCGGTTCTTATTGGGATTCACTTGCAACCATGCTTTAAAATAAGTCCTGTCCTTGCTCCAATCCTTAGTCGCTGGGATGCACACTCCGTCCGTCACATTGAACAAAACTCCATAGTTCATGTGATTGTTTATTTCCAGCATGCTCTGCTGTCCGTTGCTGTCGTCCATGGTATGTGTATGTCTCAGGGCTATCCATATTACGAGTAGCATCATTCGTATTCCCATTCTGGTAAGTATTATCTGTAATTTTAAACAGACGGCCTGGTCGTCACCAGGGGTTACGTTCTGCTCTATGAGTATCCTCGGCACCCTGCAAAATCAGAATTACAAGGTTATAGTCGAACCATTTCGAGCTGAATCTGTAGGGCGTGAGCCCATGCCTTTGCCCACTTAAATATTACCCAAACTCCTATCACCACCAAGACCAAAGCTGTTCCCCCGAATACCCCTTCCAAAAGGGTATCTAACCACTCCTGGTATTTTGTGGCATACTATTCTCTCTCATTTAGGCATATCACCCTGGGTTCGGCCATTACCCTTCTGAGTTATACCTTTTTAATTGCGACCAATGCTTCCACCGGCCTTTCCCTCTCATGTCGACACATGCACACGTGTCGCGAGTCAAAATGATGTCATATGGTCCGGTCCACCTTGGGGCCAATCCCGTCCTGTCGGGGGTGACTTGAACCAACATTTTGTCACCTACCTGTGGGAGGTGTGCGTCGGCCTTTCCTTTGTTTTGGATCTCCAAGCCCCGTATGGTCTGTTGCTCTACCACCTCTTTTCTTAGTTCCTTCAGCTGTGAATCTAATTGTTTTACATATTGTTTCATCCGATCTCGTAAAGGTCCCATGTCCTCTCCCCCCGCTATGATAAATTCGGGGAGTCTCATGGCCCTCCCCGTCATTAATTCAAAGGGGGTCAGACCTGTGGTCCGGTTAGGGGTGGCCCTAAGTCTCATTAGTATACAGGGTAGAACGTCCACCCATCCCTTCCCGGTTTCAGTTATGGCTTTGGCAATTGCTGTCTTAAGGGTACGGTTCATTCGCTCCACCATTCCCGAGCTCTGTGGATGGTACGGGATGTGGAACCGTTGTCGGATTCCGAGCAGACTGCATGCCTGCTTCATGATCTGTCCCGTGAAGTGTATCCCCTGGTCTGAGTCAATTTGGAGGGACACTCCCCACCGTGGGATTATATCGAATGCGAGAATCTGTGCTACCGTGGATCCTCCGAAATCCCGGGTGGGAAAAACCTCAACCCACCTGGTAAATTGATCAATAATGACCAGGCAGTATTTCTTTCCCCGACTGTTGGGTAGGGGCCCTGTGAAATCAATCTGTAGATTCTCCCACGGGCCCCTGGGACGTGTCTGATGTGCCATTTTGACCTTTATGGGTCTGCCTGGATTATGCTGTGCACATGCTATGCAGCGCCCTACCCCGGCCCACCACCAGGCTTTGAGTAGACGGCTCAGCATTCCGGCTTGCCCAGTTTGGTCCGGCTCGTGGTGTAGCCGGAGT
The DNA here is from genome assembly GCF_044704955.1 of Pristiophorus japonicus. Lineage (NCBI taxonomy): Eukaryota > Metazoa > Chordata > Chondrichthyes > Pristiophoridae > Pristiophorus > Pristiophorus japonicus. The sequence continues at coordinate 178,132,249 of NC_091985.1, forward strand.
AGTTTGGTCTGGATAGAGGACGACTACTTGTAGTCCCTTTCTCCACACCCTGTCTTCCCCAATGCTGGCCCCCTGGCTCTCCCATAGCGACCGTTCCTCCGAGCTACTTTCTTCCTGTACCTTACGGATATTCAGCTCTCCTGGTCCTATCACAGCTATTTTGATTATCTGGGGCTCATCTTCTCCCGCTGCGCTTCTGGCTGCTTGATCTGCCAGCATGTTTCCCCGCTGTTCCCTGGTTTCTACCTTTTGATGCGCCTTGATCTTTATTACAGCTGCTGTAGCGGGTCTTTTAACGGTTTTACCAACTCCCGAACTATATTCTCGTGTTTAATGTGCCCCCCTCCTGAGGTTATGTACCCACGTCTGCTCCATGCTATCATGTAGTCATGTACTACCCCGATCGCGTACTGGCTGTCGGTATAGACATTTACACGCTACCCCTCTGCCAATTTAAGGGCTTCGGTCAAAGCCACGAGCTCCGCTACTTGGGTGGACACTGGTCCTTTCAGTTCCCCTAGCAGGAGGGTGTAACCGTCCTGGTCTACCACGCCCCATCTGGTGCGGAATTGTCCGTCAATATACCGTCGGGACCCGTCAACGTAAAGGGTTAAATCGGGGTCACCCAGAGGTTTATCGGCTATCCCCCCTTCCGTTCCTTTGTCTATCTCAGTTTTGCAACTATGGGGTTCGCCTTCGGTCACTATTCCCTCCGCGGGATTAAAACCTATATCCCTGATTATTTGTAAGGACTGGTCTTTGGGCAATAGTACCACCTCCCAGGTAGCTCGTCGGGCATCCGACACCGTTTGTACCTCCCAGTGTTTAGTAATTCCACTATGGTGTGCTTCGTGTGTAAGATTAGCTGTCCCGACATCATCACTGGTTCGCATATTCTTGCAGCCCAAGCGGCACAATCGAGGATAGCCATACACCGATGAAGCCCCTTCGCTACCGGGGACTCTTGTGTTGAGTAATACGCTACTGGTCTCATTACCCCTCCCTTTTCCTGGGTTATTACGCCGCTGTAGAAACCCCCCTCGAGATTGTAATATCCATGGAACGGCTTAGTCATGTCAGGTAGCTTCAGCACCGGGGCTGCCAACAATTTAGCTTTTAATTTCCCATAGGCTGCTTCTTGCTCCAATCCCCACTCTACCCGTTCCGATCCTGGTTTTCCTCCCCTCATTAGTCACTGAATGGGTTCGGCCATATTCGCAAATTGAGGAATGAAATTCCTGCAATAGTTGAACAAGCCCATCACCCGCCGCACTCCCCGCACCGTTGTTGGTCGGGGCATATCAGCGATGGCTGTCTTCCGGTCTGTCGGAAGGGTCTTTTTTCCCTGATTGATATTGTGTCCCAAATATCGAACCATGGCTTGCCCGATGGACATTAGCTTGGATGATGTGGAATCTATATGGGTAGAGCTGCAGAACACCAAAGGGCAAAAAACATTAGTGGGAGTTGTGTACAGACCTCCAAACAGTAGTAGTGATGTTGGGGAGGGCATCAAACAGGAAATTAGGGGTGCGTGCAATAAAGGTGCAGCAGTTATAATGGGTGACTTTAATATGCACATAGATTGGGCTAACCAAACTGGAAGCAATACGGTGGAGGAGGATTTTCTGGAGTGCATAAGGGATGGTTTTTTAGACCAATATGTCGAGGAACCAACTAGGGGGGAGGCCATCTTAGACTGGGTGTTATGTAATGAGAAAGGATTAATTAGCAATCTCGTTGTGCGAGGCCCCTTGGGGAAGAGCGACCATAATATGGTGGAATTCTGCATTAGGATGGAGAATGAAACAGTTAATTCAGAGACCATGGTCCAGAACTTAAAGAAGGCTAACTTTGAAGGTATGAGGCGTGAATTGGCTGAGATGGATTGGCGAATGATACTTAAGGGGTTGACTGTGGATGGGCAATGGCAGACATTTAGAGACCGCATGGATGAACTACAACAATTGTACATTCCTGTCTGGCATAGAAATAAAAAAGGGAAGGTGGCTCAACCGTGGCTATCAAGGGAAATCAGGGATAGTATTAAAGCCAAGGAAGTGGCATACAAATTGGCCAGAAATAGCAGCGAACCTGGGGACTGGGAGAAATTTAGAACTCAGCAGAGGAGGACAAAGGGTTTGATTAGGGCAGGGAAAATGGAGTATGAGAAGAAGCTTGCAGGGAACATTAAGACGGATTGCAAAAGTTTCTATAGATATGTAAAGAGAAAAAGGTTAGTAAAGACAAACGTAGGTCCCCTGCAGTCAGAATCAGGGGAAGTCATAACGGGGAACAAAGAAATGGCGGACCAATTGAACAAGTACTTTGGTTCGGTATTCACAAAGGAGGACACGAACAACCTTCCGGTTATAAAAGGGGTCGGGGGGTCTAGTAAGGAGGAGGAACTGAGGGAAATCCTTATTAGCCGGGAAATTGTGTTGGGGAAATTGATGGGATTGAAGGCCGATAAATCCCCAGGGCCTGATGGACTGCATCCCAGAGTACTTAAGGAGGTGGCCTTGGAAATAGTGGATGCGTTGACAGTAATTTTCCAACATTCCATTGACTCTGGATCAGTTCCTATGGAGTGGAGGGTAGCCAATGTAACCCCACTTTTTAAAAAAGGAGGGAGAGAGAAAACAGGGAATTATAGACCGGTCAGCCTGACATCGGTAGTGGGTAAAATGATGGAATCAATTATTAAGGATGTCATAGCAGTGCATTTGGAAAGAGGTGACATGATAGGTCCAAGTCAGCATGGATTTGTGAAAGGGAAATCATGCTTGACAAATCTTTTGGAATTTTTTGAGGATGTTTCCAGTAGAGTGGATAAGGGAGAACCAGTTGATGTGGTATATTTGGACTTTCAGAAGGCGTTCGACAAGGTCCCACACAAGAGATTGATGTGCAAAGTTAGAGCACATGGGATTGGGGGTAGTGTACTGACATGGATTGAGAACTGGTTGTCAGACAGGAAGCAAAGAGTAGGAGTAAATGGGTACTTTTCAGAATGGCAGGCAGTGACTAGTGGGGTACCGCAAGGTTCTGTGCTGGGGCCCCAGCTGTTTACACTGTACATTAATGATTTAGATGAGGGGATTAAATGTAGTATCTCCAAATTTGCGGATGACACTAAGTTGGGTGGCAGTGTGAGCTGCGAGGAGGATGCTGTGAGGCTGCAGAGCGACTTGGATAGGTTAGGTGAGTGGGCAAATGCATGGCAGATGAAGTATAATGTGGATAAATGTGAGGTTATCCACTTTGGTGGTAAAAACAGAGAGACAGACTATTATCTGAATGGTGACAGATTAGGAAAAGGGGAGGTGCAAAGAGACCTGGGTGTCATGGTACATCAGTCATTGAAGGTTGGCATGCAGGTGCAGCAGGCGGTTAAGAAAGCAAATGGCATGTTGGCCTTCATAGCAAGGGGATTTGAGTACAGGGGCAGGGAGGTGTTGCTACAGTTGTACAGGGCATTGGTGAGGCCACACCTGGAGTATTGTGTACAGTTTTGGTCTCCTAACCTGAGGAAGGACATTCTTGCTATTGAGGGAGTGCAGCGAAGGTTCACCAGACTGATTCCCGGGATGGCGGGACTGACCTATCAAGAAAGACTGGATCAACTGGGCTTGTATTCACTGGAGTTCAGAAGAATGAGAGGGGACCTCATAGAAACATATAAAATTCTGACGGGGTTAGACAGGTTAGATGCAGGAAGAATGTTCCCAATGTTGGGGAAGTCCAGAACCAGGGGTCACAGTCTAAGGATAAGGGGTAAGCCATTTAGGACCGAGATGCGGAGGAACTTCTTCACCCAGAGAGTGGTGAACCTGTGGAATTCTCTACCACAGAAAGTTGTTGAGGCCAATTCACTAAATATATTCAAAAAGGAGTTAGATGAGGTCCTTACTGCTAGGGGGATCAAGGGGTATGGCGAGAAAGCAGGAATGGGGTACTGAAGTTGAATGTTCAGCCATGAACTCATTGAATGGCGGTGCAGGCTAGAAGGGCTGAATGGCCTACTCCTGCACCTATTTTCTATGTTTCTATGTTTCTATGATATGTGCCTTTTTTGGATTTATTTTAAAACCTGCCTTGTCTAGAGTCCTTAAAACCATAGCTACAGCCCCTAAGTGTTCTCGGTCGCTTGCCGAGGCTATCAAGATGTCATCCACGTACTGAAGGATTGTGCTGTTGTAAGGGGTTAAGTCACACTGTTCCAAGGCATTGCTCATGACTCGGTGGAAAATGTTCGGACTATTATGGAACCCCTGCGGGAGTCGGGTCCACGTGTATTGTCTGCCTCTGGAGCTAAATACGAATCTTTCCTCAGATGCAGGGTCCAGTGGGATCGACCAAAATCCGTTAGCAATATCTAAAACGGTGAAAATCCTGTGTTCCGGATTTTGACCGTTGAAGATAGTTGCTGGGCTGGCCACAATCGGGTGTTCCCTGGGCGTTACTTTATTTAGTGCTGTATAATCTATCGTTAGTCGGTAACTCTCATCCAGTTTCTTCACTGGCTACATCAGGGAGTTCGTAACTGATACTGTCTGTCGTAATATGCCTTGGTCTACCAGGGCTTCTATTATTTCCTCAGTGGCCCGCATGGCCTCTGGTTTAATAGGGTATTGTTTGTGGGGAGGATGTACCGGTCCCGTGACCTTCTCCGGTGTGATATTAATGAGCCCACAGTCCTGTTTGCTTATTGCCCAAACTCCCGGGATAGCCTGACACAGTAATCCCAACATCCCGTCCTTAGACCAGTCTCTCGTCAAGGTGCTTGTTTTACCTAACGTGGCTATATTTTTTACTAGGGCCCATTTCCCGGCAACTTTATCCTTATACCCTTTCTTGGCTTTCCAGGTTACCTGCCTTCGCCGTGCGTCCACTATGGTGCCCAGCTCGCGGAGTAGGTCCATCCCTAGTATAGTGCCCTTTGTATTTTGACATACCCAGAACTGGACCGGTACCATTATATCGTCTGCCTCGAGCACTTGTGTTTCGCATTGATACGCCGTGATCCTGTTTCCCCCGACTCCTTGGATTATAATGGATCGCCGGGTAGTGGGTAGATCGAGATTGGTGAGGGACACCGATGCCCCACTGTCTATCAACATGTCGCATCGCTGGCCCCCTAACGATGCATTGATCCACATGCGGGGATCGGGTTCTTGGCTGGGGGCCGATGCGATTCATTGGGGTTTCGTCTGCTTCTGGGTCAGTTGCTGTATAATGTCCAGCAGCTGCTGATTTCCGAGCGTACTGACGTCTGGGGTTCTTTCATTGGGATCTTGTCCCTTTTTAGATCCCCGTTGTGGTCCCTTCCCTTCCTGGCCACCCCCTTTTGCCCAATAGTCCTTTGACTCGTGACCTGATTGGTCACAGTTCCTACACCTTTTGCGTCCATCACGTTTTGGGGCTCTGCACTCGGCGCGGCGGTGTTCCGTCTTGTTGCAATTATAGCATGTCTCAGCCGCCTTTTTGTCAGTGGCCGCGCAGACCTCAGCTGTACTGGCGGCTATTTTGGACCTTTGTTGATTGTCTACCGAGGTAGCCCAACTTTCCAGGTCATCAAAGTTATTATATGCCACTCAGCCTGTTTTTAGGATGGCTTGGTGGGCGGAGCTTAGTCCGTCCTTATACAACTTTATGAAGGCTGGGTTCTGCCGGTCTGCGTCCGGTACTCCGCTATGTGCCAAGAGTGCCTCAAATTTCCTAAGCCCGTACTCTTGTGCCCGTTCGTCCTTCTTTTGTATTACTCCCACTATAGAGTTCCAGTTTATGGGAAACTGGCCTAAGACGAGTGTCACGTTCGCTTTGAATGCTATCATGCTCGCCTCCTGTTGTTGCCTAGTAGCAGATAGGTCGTTACACCAGGTACCGCTTCGGTAATCATTCTGTAGTCTGTCCCAGTAGTTTTCTGGCATTTTAATTCTAACTATAGCAGCGATATCTTGATTATGGAGCTGGTGGCAAATTTTAATTTCCTTGAGCTTCTGCCAGAAGGTTGCATTGCTATGGCAATGTATTAGGGGTGACAGCTTGTCTAATAACTGCATCGTGTCCCCGGGGGATAACGATGTGTATGTTAATCGTATTTGTGGCGGTCGGGCGGGACTACCTTTACGCCCGTGTCCTGCTGGGATCCTGGGTATGCGTTCCACCTTTACAGGCGCGGTCTTGACCGGGTTTATTGTGGCATATGGGGGTGGCAGGGCATCCCCTTTAAACGAGTCGCAACAACCTGTTTCATTCCCTAGGCACTCCCAATCTTCCTCACTAGGTGGCGCACTTGGGCTACTCATGGTTAGGACTGGCAAAACTGTCAGTCCGGTCTCAGCAGTCACTTGCTTTCTTTTTGTTTGCACATACTGGTTTACTTTCTCTGTTAACTTTACATGGGCTCGCAGTATTAGGACCACTGCCTTTTCATCTTTGTCTTTCCTTTCCTTCTCTCACCATTGCCGCTGGTCTGCTAGTGGGTCCTGAGGATCCCATCATGCTTTAATCATTCTCTCGATTAGTTTATTTTGTTTTTCCACCAGGTGGCGGGTAAGGGAGCCTTCCGGCCCCCACTCGAGTTTATCTGCCTTATTGGCCATTCCTGAGTAGGACTAGAACTGTTAGGAATCTACTCTCAGAGGTTTGCCTTTTACCTCGCACAACTTGTAGTAGACCATCTCCGGGCTGCTGTCAGGTTACAGGTCTGTTTTTACACAAACTTATACAATTCTTAAAACATGTTTAAGCAATTCCCGACAGCGCTCTACGTATCCTTAATGACTACCTACCACCGTTTTGCCCGTTGGTCCGACCCTGTTCACAGATCAGATTCCGTTGGTCGCGGTGCACCACCTGTCCCCCCGGGGTATATTTTAAATCACATTACTGGGTCCGGAAGATGTCGTTCGGTATCACGATCCCACAGTCTAAATGTGTTCCCAGCACCTACTTAGTTCCTGGCCGTCACGTGGGACAAAGTCCTCTTAATGCAGGCTCAGGCTAGGTGTTTGAGATATTAGACCGTCTCCTCGTGGCGATCAACTGGCATCCACCTTCAGCACCCGTTATAAATTTTGTTTTAGGTATACTCATCCGGTTTCTCCAAGGGCGCTCAGCGACTTCGGAATCCTGCCGACTACGCCACTGTTAGCGTGAATGTTTTCTCGCAAGAACCACTCAACACTCGGGATCAGTTCCAACGCCAAAACGGCCTTTATTACGCTGGCGGGGAGGAAGCCTCTGGTCTAAGTCCAGGCACCTCTCTCCGCCGAACAAAGAAAACCATCAATATTTATATGTTTTACAGCAGTTAATTCCAGTTACTGACCACATCGGCTGGACACAATCCAATCACCACGATTATAGATTACATATCAGTCTCTTTAACCCAATAGAATTCCCCTGGTACATCGGGGGGCTGGATGTTCGGTTCGTGTCAGCTCGGGCTGATTCATGTCCCTGTGATGTGATGCAGGCCCCCTTATCTCTGTTACTCGGGGGCTCTGCTGTGACCTTGCTGAGCTATCTCAACATGGTTGCTAAGCACTCCATCTGGAGTCATCGATTAAGGACATTCCGTACCAGGCACTAACGGTTTGTTATGGTTATCTTGTCTCAAGCTGTTGATCCAAGACATTCCTGGGTCCAGGCCTCACAGGGTCATTGCTCAGTCAGCCTCAGTCAGCAGTTCATTGCTTGACTAACTGAGTTCCCATCATGCTTGGAGGAGCCCCCTGAGAGCCATTTTATATTTGGCTACCATTTTGAACACACAGCAGGTGCCTAATGCCCTACAACACAGTGAAGCAAGCATGTGTATATATGATCTCTACAGTGCAGAATAAATACAGTAACAAAATAACTCGTGGGAAGATTTCAACATTTGTGAGTAAACCTGATACCATGTTAATTGGTTGATGAACCATTCTAATAGCTGAACGCAGGATTTCTGGTCAATTTGTTTCAGGTATTTTCTGACACCAACCATTTGCATGTTCCCTTTTCGACGTGGAAGCAAGTCATCCTCGTTTCGAGGGACTGCCTATGATGATGATGATGCATGTTCCCACAATGAGTGCTATGTTAATTGGAATAAGTAAACAGATAGGGACAGCTGCTATTTTGCTCACTGTGATCTCAAGTTATAGCTTGGTCACATCCTCTGTTAGCATATGTTTTTGTCGATAACTCAATAAGTCTCTGTGGTGCATTGGTTAGCACATTTGGCTATTAAACAAAAGTTTGGTGGATGTCGGAAGAGTTCTGGTTCAGTCTGGCATAGGGGAGGGTGAGGGTCTGGGTCAGTCTGGGACAGGGGAGGGTGAGGGGATCTGGGTCAGTCTGGGACAGGGTAGGGTGAGGAGGAGGGGTCAGGGTCAGTTTGGGACAGGGGAGGGTGAGGGGATCTGGGTCAGTCTGGGACAGGGTAGGGTGAGGGGGGGGGTCAGGGTCAGTTTGAGACAGGGGAGGGTGAGGGGTGTCTGGTTCAGGGGAGGGTGAGGGGGGTTCTGGGATAGTCTGGCACAGGGGAGGTTGAGGCGGGGCCTGGGTCAGGGAAGTCTGGGTCAGTCTGGGACCAGGGAGGCTGACTAGGGGTTCTGGGTCAGTGGAGGATGAAGGGGGATCTGGGTCAGTCTGGGACAGGGGTGGGTGAAGAGGGGTTCTGGGTCAGTCTAGGACAGGAGAGGGTGAGGATGGTCTGGTTCTTGGTCAGTCTGGGACAGGGGAGGGTGAGGAGGGGGTCTGGATCAGTCTGGGACTAGGGAGGGTGTGGGGGGTTCCTGGGGCCGTCTGAGACAGCAGAGGATGAAGCGGGATCTGGGTCAGTCTGGGACAGGGGTGGGTGATGGGGGGTTCTGGGTCAGTCTGGAAAAGGGGAGGGTGAAGGTGGTTCTGATTCAGTCTGGGATAGGGGAGGGTGAGCGGGGTCTGGGGAAGTCTGGGACAGGGGAGGGTGAGTGGGATCTGGGTCAGTCTGGGACAGAAGAGGGTGAGCGGGGTCTGGGGAAGTCTGGGTCTGGGGAAGTCTGGGACAGGGGAAGGTGAGGGAGATCTGGGTCAGTCTGGGACAGGGGAGTTTGAGCAGATTCTGGGGCATCTGGTGAGCAGAGGGATCACTTTCTCTGTGTGGCGACCCAATGTCCCAGGTATGTGAGCCAAAGCTTGGAGTTCTGATGAAGAGGGGCAGAGGGATCGCTGCCCCGTGTGGAGACCCAATGTCCCAGGTCTGTCGGCCACAGCTGGAGGGTCTGGGTGGGGGGGGCGGTAGAGGGGGGATCGAGCTCCCTGTGTGATGAACCAGTGTCCCAGGGTCTGTGGGCCAAAACTCTGGGGTCTGGGGGCTTCTCCAAGGAAAAGCATAATACAGATAAACAGAGCCAGTGTGGCTGTGTGAAAGGTAAATCATGTTTGCCAAATTTGCTGGAGTTCTTTGAGGATATAATGAGCAGGGTGTATAAGGGGGAACAAGTGGATGTAGTGTATTTGGATTTCCTGAAGGCATTTGATAAGGTGCCACGGAACAGATTACTGCACAAGTTAAGACCTTAAGTGGTCATGGGTAATATATTAGCATGGATAGAGGGTGGGCTAACTAACAGACAACAGATTCGGGACAATTGGGTCATTTTCCGCTTGTCAAATGTCAACTCGGGGGTTGCTGCAGGGATCGATGCTGGGATATCAACTATTTACAATCTATATTGATGCCTTGGATGAGGGGACAGAGTGTAATGTAGCCAAGTTTTCTGATGATATAAAGCTGGGTGGGAAAGCAAGTTGTGAGGAGGACACAAAGAATCTGGAAAGGGGTGTAGACAGGCTAAGTGAGTGTGCAAACATTTGGAAGATTGAGTATAATGTGCGAAAGTGTGAGGTTATCCACTTTGGCAGGAAAAATAAAAATAAAATCTATTATTTAAAAGGAGAGGTATTACAAAATGCTGAAGTACAGAGTGACCTGGATGTCCTTGTGCATGAAACACAAAAAGTTAATATGCAGGTACAGCAATAATTAAAAGGCAAAATAACTGTTGGCCTTTATTGAAAGGGGGATGGAGTACAAAAGCAGAGAAGTCCTGCTACAACTGTGCAGGGTATTTCTGAGACCACACCTCGAGTACTGCATCCAATTTTGATCTTTTTTAAGGACGGATATACTTGCATTGGAGGCAGTTCAGAGAAGCTTCACTAGTTTGATTCCTGAGATGGAAGAGTTGACATGAAGAAAGGTTGAGCAGGTTGGGCCTATACTCATTGGAGTTTAGAATAATAAGGGGTGATCTTATTGAAACATACAATACTGAGGGAGCTCGGTATGTTAGATGCAGAGAGGATGTTTCCACTCAGAGGGAATCTAGACCTAGGGGCACAGTTTAGGAATAAGCGGTTGCCGATTTAGAACTGAGATGAGGAGAAATTTCTTCTCCGAGTAAATCCTTGGAATTCTCTACCCCAGAGAGCTGTGAAGGCTGGGTCATTGAATATATTTAAGGTGGAGGTCACAAGATTTTTGTACGATAAGCGAATGAAGGGTTATGGGAAGCGGGCAGGAGAGTGGAGCTATGCTCATGATCAGATCAGTCATGATCTTATTAAATGGCAGTTCAGGTTCGAGTGGCCAATGGCCTACTCCTGCTCCTATTCCTTATGTTTTTTAAATGGTGAATTATGGATGCAAACACAATCAGAATTATTTTTTTTCTCACCCTTTGCCCATTGAATAATTGGTCAAATATGCAGAATATTAAACTCCAGCCCAGTTATATGAGGAATCAATATCAGCAGAAAGAAAGCCCAACTCTCAGAATAGACACGATTCAGTCTGGGATAACAGCAGAATCAAAAACCTGCAGTCACTTGTGAACTCGCTGGTGTGTCAGCAGGTTAGATGACCGAGTGAATCCCTTCCCACACTAAGAGCAGGTGAACGGCCTCTCCCCAGTGTGAACTCGCTGGTGATCCAGCAGGTTAGATGACCGAGTGAATCCCTTCCCACACTAAGAGCAGGTGAACGGCCTCTCCCCAGTGTGAACTCGCTGGTGGTCCAACAGACGGGATGACACATTGAATCCCTTCCCACACTCAGAGCAGGTGAATGGCCTCTCCCCAGTGTGAACTCGCTGATGATCCAGCAGGTTAGATGACCGAGTGAATCCCTTCCCACACTCAGAGCAGGTATACGGCCTCTCCCCAGTGTGAATTCGCTGGTGGTCCAACAGACGAGATGACACAGTGAATCCCTTCCCACACTCAGAGCAGGTGAATGGCCTCTCCCCAGTGTGAACTCGCTGGTGTAGCAGCAGGAGGGATGAGGTAATAAATCCCTTATCACACTCAGAGCAGGTGAATGGCCTCTCCCCAGTATGAATTTTCTGGTGAATTCGAAGGTGGGTTGATCGAGTGAATCCCTTCCCACACTCAGAGCAGGTGAATGGCCTCTCCCCAGTGTGAACTCGCTGGTGATCCAGCAGGTTAGATGACCGACTGAATCCCTTCCCACACTCAGAGCAGGTATACGGCCTCTCCCCAGTGTGAACTCGCTGGTGTTCCAATAGACGGGATGACAGAGTGAATCCCTTCCCACATTCAGAGCAGATGAACGGCCTATCCCCAGTGTGAACTCGCTGGTGAATTCGAAGGTGGGATGAGGTAGAGAATCCCTTCCCACACTCAGAGCAGGTGAATGGCCTCTCCCCAGTGTGAACTTGCTGGTGAGTTACAAGGTGGATTGATTGAGTGAATCCCTTCCCACACTCAGAGCAGGTGAACGGCCTCTCCCCAGTGTGAACTCGCTGGTGCTCCAGCAGGTGAGATGACCGACTGAATCCTTTCCCACACTCAGAGCAGGTGAACGGCCTCTCCCCAGTATGAACTCGCTGGTGTTCCAACAGACGGGATGACCGAGTGAATCCCTTCCCACACTCAGAGCAGATGAACGGCCTATTACCAGTGTGAACTCGCTGGTGAATTCGAAGGTGGGATGAGGTAGAGAATCCCTTCCCACACTCAGAGCAGGTGAATGGCCTCTCCCCAGTGTGAACTTGCTTGTGAGTTACAAGGTGGATTGATTGAGTGAATCCTTTCCCACATTCAGAGCAGGTGAACGGCCTCTCCCCAGTGTGAACTCGCTGGTGATCCAGCAGGTGAGATGACCGACTGAATCCCTTCCCACACTCAGAGCAGGTATACGGCCACTCCCCAGTGTGAACTCGCTGGTGTTCCAACAGACGGGATGACAGAGTGAATCCCTTCCCACACTCAGAGCAGGTGAATGGCCTCTCCCCAGTGTGACTGCGCCGATGAACTTCCAGCTCAGATGGGAAATTGAATCCATTCCCACAGTCCCCACATTCCCACTGTTTCTCCGTGGTGCGGGTGTCCTTGTGTCTCTCTATGTTGGATGATCAGTTGAAGCAACGTGCACACACAGAACACGTGTACGGTGTCTCCCCGCTGTCAATGCTACGATGTTTTCTTCACTGCTTAAAGCTCTTTCCACAGTCTGTGCACTGGAACACTATCACTCGGGTGTCTCGGTGCTTTTCCAATCACACGGATATTTGAAATCTGTTCCCACAGACAAACTTTTCTCCTTCCACATCCAAAGGATGATGATATTCAGGTCCTGAGGAATCGAGTGATTCTGTCAGATCTAGATGTAATGTTTGGTGTGAGCTCCCCGTCTGCAAACCCGACCGTTCGAATGCCCTGGAAAAGGAGTTTACAAAAATCATCACTGCAAGTAAAGGACAGATATTCAGAACAAACAATTCTCAATTCTATGGAATATTATTTCCTCTCTTGTTCCTGCAATGCTGTAAATCCCACCCCATATATTCTTCTCCCTCCCTGTCCTGAAATTCAAACACATCGTTCGTCTGAACACAGCTTGTCCTCAACTCCCAATTTTCATCACTGACAGAGGCTGGGTTCAGTTCGACACTCACTGGTTCCCCTCCCCTGAAGGTGCTGACTCTGGCTGGGTTCAGTTTTACACTCACTAGTTCCCCTCCCTCTCCTCCCCTGAAGGTGCTGACTCTGGCTGGATTCAGTTCTAGACTCTCTGGTTCCCCTGCCTCTCCTCCCTTGAAGGTGCTGACTCTGGCTTGGTTCAGTTCGACACTCACTGGTTCCCCTCCCCTGAAGATGCTGACTCTGGCTGGGTTCAGTTTGACACTCACTGGTTCCCCTCCCCTGAAGATGCTGACTCTGGCTGGGTTCAGTTCTACACTCAATGGTTCCCCCTCCCCTGAAGATTTGACTCTGGCTGTGTTCAGTTTTACACTCACCGGTTCCCCTCCCTCTCCTCCCCTGCAGGTGCTGACACTGGCTGGGTTCAATTCCGCACTCTCTGGTTCCCCTCTACATTATCCACTGAAGGTGCCGACTCTGCCTGGTTTCAGTTAACATAAGAAATAGGAGCAGGAGTAGGCCATGTGACCCCTCAAGTCTGCTCCACCATTCAATAAGATCATGGCTAATCTCATGGACTCAGCTCCACTTCCCTGCCAGCTCCCCATAACCCTTTACTCCCTTTTCGCTCAAAAATATGTCTATCTCTGCCTTAAATTACATTCAATGACCCAGCCTCCATAGCACTCTGTGGCAGAGAATTCCATAGATTTACAACACTCAGAAGAAATTTCTCCTCATATCTGTTTTTAATGGGAGTTCCCTTATTCTAAGACTATGTCCCCTAGTTTTAGTTTCCCCTATGAGTGGAAATATCCTCGCTGCATCCACCTGTCGAGCCCCTCATTATCTTATTTCAATAAGATCACCTCTTATTTTTCTGAACTCCAATAGGCCCAACCTCCTCAACCTTTCCTCATAAGTCATCCCCCTCATATCCGGAATCAATCTCGTGAACATGCTCTGAACAGTCTCCAATTCAAGTCTATTTTTCCTTAAATACGGAGACCAAAACTGTATGCAGTACTCCGGGTGTGACCTCACCAATACCCTGTACAGTTGTAGCAGGATATCTCTGTTTTTATACTCTATCCCCCTTGCAATAAAGGCCAACATTGCATTTGCCTTCCAGAATACTTGCTTTACGTGCATAATAACTTTTGTTTCATGCACAAGGACCTCCAGGTCTCTCTTTACTGCAAAACTTTGCAATTTTTCTCCATATAAATTATAATTAATTTTTCTATTATTTCTGCCAAAGTGAAGAACCTCACATTTTCCCACAATTTACTCCACCTGCCAAATGTTTGCCCACTCACTTAGCCTGTCTTTATCCTTTTGCAGATTAATTGTGTCCTTTTCATAGTTTGCTCTCACACCCATCTTTGTATCAGTAAACTTGGCTACATTACACTTGGTCCCTTCATTGAATTCATTAATATAGATTATAAATAGTTGAGGACCCAGCAGTGATCCCTGTGGCACCCCACTGTCACTGTTTGCCAACCAGAAAATGATCCATTTATCCCGACCCTCTGTTTTCTGTTATTTAACCAATCCTCTATCCATGCGAATAGATTACCCCCAACCACATGAGCTTTTATCTTGTGCGGTAACCTTTTATGTGGCACCTTATCGAATGCCTTCTGGAAATAATCCAAATACACCGCATCCACTGGATCCCACTTATCCACCCTGCTCATTACATCTCAAAAAACAAATTTGACAAACATGTTTCCCTTTCATTACACCATGCTGACTTTGCTGGATTTAATTGTGCTTTTCCAAATGTCCCACTACTGCTTCCTTAATAATGGACTCCAGCATTTTCCCAATGACAGAAATTAGGCTACCTGGTCTATAGTTTCCTGCTTTTTGTCTGCCTCCTTTTTAAAATAGGGCCGTTACATTTGCGATTTTTCAATCTCTTTGGACTGCCCCAGAATCCAGGGAGTTTGATAAATTACAACCAATGTATCCACTATCCCTGCAGCCACTTCTTTAAGACCCTAGGATGTAATCATTCTTTGTCCGTCCCCCCGCCGCCCCCTGGCCAGGTCCAGTTCCTTTGCTCAAATTCTGGGAAAAGGGCACTTTGATTTTTGCAGGCTGAATTATTGCAGAGAGTTGCACATGCGCAGTTCAGCACCGCCCCTTGAGTCGATTTGCAGTGAGCAGAGGAGCGCATGCACCCTCCCCTCCCCCAGCCCTGCCTGTGATCGTCAGCACTGACATATGAGGAGAGACTGGGTCGACTGGGCCTGTATTCACTGGAGTTTCGAAGAATGAGAGGGGATCTCATGGAAACATATAAAATTCTGACGGCATTGGACAGGTTAGATGCAGCAAGAATGTTCCCAATGTTGGGGAAGTCCAGAACCAGAGGACACAGTCTAAGGATAAGGGGTAAGCCATTTCGGACTCAGATGAGGAGAAACTTCTTCACTCAGAGAGTTGTTAACCTGTGGAATTCCCGACCACAGAGAGTTGTTGATGTCAGTTCATTGGATATAGTCAAGCGGGAGTTAGATATGGCCCTTACAGCTAAAGGGATCAAGGGGTATGGAGAGAAAGCAGTTGAATGATCAGCTATGATCTTATTGAATGGTGATGCAGGCTCGAAGGACGGAATGGCCTACTCCTGCAGCCTCCTTACAGCAGGCTATTTTCTCTGTATCTATTCACTCAGTGAGTGGAATAAGATGGTTTAAAAGAGCCAGAAATGGAGATGCCGTGGCCCTGGGGTAAGGCAACGAACAGCAGCCCCCTTCCCCTCCCACACTCCTCTCCTGGTTCCTGCAATAGATGCACTTTGTGAAACTCCCCACATCCTCACTGTCAGGCTGTGTTCCCACTGCTCACTGCCCAAGAACAACAGACACGGTGAGATTGGAACTGAATCAGGATCATTCACTACTAGTTGGGGGGAAAAAGCAGCAATGATTTGAAAGAGCGAGGTGATTTACTTTCTCTGTTACCTGACACTGTCCACACACAGCCCGAGAATGGCCTCTCCCTTCCCCCACTCACATCATGTTCAGGAACTAGTTCCTGTTTCACTGCCTCTTACACACAGCTCCCGACAAAACTAAACCAGGAAGGTTCACTACTGGTTTGGAGAGAGAAAGCAGCAATGATTGTAAAGAGCAGATTCTCCCTTACCCAGGACACACACTGTCCACACACAGCCCGAGAATGAACTCTCCCTTCCCCCACTCACACCACGCACTGACACTGGTTCTTGATCCACTCTGCCCCTTACACACAGCCCCGACTCCCCCTGAACTCCCCCCGGACTCAATGCCGATCTCTGAGCCCAATTGTGGACACACTCCCAAAGCGCTGCGCTGCTGTAAGGAGGCTGCTGCTCGCTACCTTACCCCGGGGCCGCGGTGTCTCCGTTCCCGGCTGTTTTAAACCATCTTCTTCCGCTCACTGAATAAATGGCGACCGCAGGCAGGGCTGGGGGAGGGGAGGGCGCATGTTCTCTTCTGCTTCTGGAAATCGACATAGGGGGCGGGGCTTACCCGCACATGCGCAGCTCTCTGCACTAATTCAGAATGTAAAACTCAAAGTGCACTTTCCCCAGAATCTGAGCAAAGGAACTGGACCTGGGGGGAAAGGACAGAGAATGATTAAAGCTGGGAGCATGTCCCCTGGAGATGCTCAATATGGGATCATTCCGTGCAGGGTGTTTCTCTCCATGAGCCCGTCTTCACAAAGCAATCCTGGAGAAATATCGGAGGGACGAGGGAGTGGGAGTGTTTGCTGGGACCGTGCAGGAGTTAATATCTGACAGAAACAGTCCGAGATCAGTTTAATTAGAGTAAAACACTCGGTCACTGAGAGTAATACCGAACGGCCCTGAGCTGCAGGATTGCAGAGAGTACAACGGGCAAGCCAGGGTTAAATGTGGGCCGTTGTATCTCTCTCTCTCTGACACTGTCCCGCAGTGTGGGATTAATAATGTGTCTGTCTCCGGTACAATATCAGTGAGAGAGGAGACCGCATCGTCTGTCTCTCCAATGGGAACTTTCAGGATAAATCGGGACTTCACAGGTCAGTCTGGAACTGATACTGTGCATGTCTTTCTGTGTCTCACCGCCCAGCCTCGCACTATCCTGTCTCTCGTTCAGCCCTCTCCCCTCTCTCTGCTGCTATCCGCTCTCTCTCTTGTACTGGTTGAAAGGCGGGATACTGTTATTTAGCGTGATGTGGAAACACTGTTGGAAGTGTAAACTGATAATGTCTCTGTTTCTCTCTATGGCGCAATATTTGAAGGTGTGGCACTGTTACTGAGCGTAATATGGAGACACTGATACAAAGTGTAAACCTG